>NC_053023.1:670687496-670879716 GCF_003073215.2 Triticum urartu
GTGAAGATAAACACGGTTGATGATATGGCATGCAGTATCAATTGCTTCAGGCCAGAATTTTCCTGGAGTCTTGTATTCATCAAGCATCATCCGAGCCATCTCAATAAGTGTTCTATTCTTGCGTTCGACGACGCCATTCTGCTGTGGCGTGTACGGAGCTGAGAATTCATGTGTGATGCCCAAAGTATCAAGATATGTATCTAGCCCAGTGTTCTTGAATTCAGTGCCATTGTCACTTCTGATGTGCTTTATCTTAACGCCATAGTTGTTCATGGCTCAATTGGCGAAGCGTCTGAAGACATCCTGCACTTCAGTCTTGTAGAGGATTATATGCACCCAAGTATATCTTGAATAATCATCAACAATGACAAATCCATAGAGACAAGCAGTAGTAGTAAGGGTTGGCTAATGAGTGGGACCGAAAAGGTCCATGTGGAGCAGTTCGAAGGGTTGAGTCGTTGTCATGATTGTCTTCGAGGGATGCTTGGCCCTCGTCATCTTTCCTGCTTCATAGGCACCGCATAAGTGATCCTTCTTGAACTTGACTCCCTCGATGCCTATGACATGCTTCTTTCTTGCAAGAGTGTGCAAGTTCCTCATGCCAGCATGCCCTAGCCTCCGATGCCAGAGCCAGCATTCTGAGGCTTTTGCTAGAAGACATACGGCAAGCTGTGGTCCTGCTGAGAAATCTACCACGTACAAATCATCTTTCCTATACCCTTCAAACACTAGAGACTTGTCAGATTCCATTAGAACAAGTCAACGATATTTTCCAAACATCACAATCATGTTTAAATCGCAAAGCATTGAGACAGACATTAAGTTGAAACCAAGGGATTCAACAAGCATGACTCTATCCATGTGTTGATCCTTTGAGATTGCAACTCTACCTAGACCCAATACCTTACTTTTACCAGTATCAGCAAATGTGATGTGACTTTTGTCAGATGGACGTAAGGTTGAGTCCATAAGAAGACTTCGCTTGCCAGTCATGTGATTAGTACACCCACTATCAATAATCCATTCTGAAGCAGCTGGTGTCGTACCCTACAGTGCAGTTAGGGGGATAGGCTTCACGAAGAGAATTGTGAAGAAAAAACATTTGACGAGCCACTGGATTATGAAAGCTTAGATCGAGATTAGGACTGATAGGGAAAGTAGCAAGCGACTCAGGAACAAAGTACATAATAAGACCATTTGGGCATTTGATCTTGCGCCCTACAAGATGTTTAAGGCCCCCAGCAATAGCGTCAGACGATTTTGGTTTTTGGCTGGAGACCTTTCCCTACAAAAGAGAGTTAAGCTTTCTTAGCCACCCACATCTTCAAGGGTGGCTTCGAAGCAATGAGTCTAAGTGCAGCATCTGAGAACTTTGGCTTTGGAGCCCTAGCAAAAAGTCTTGCAGGTGGACAATAGTACTCATAAGAATAAGCAGAATAGTTCTTGGTCTTATGAACATGGCAGTTTGATGAAACATGCTCATATTCACAGGCCTGAGTATGGCTTCCCTGAGTCCTCTGTCTATATGAAGCCTTTGGACCGTATGAAGCCTGTGGTCTGCGGTTTGTCTTCTTCACCTGTGGTGTCATGATGACATTCATAGGAAGATTCTCCAAACACCTTTTTGGCACCCAGACCTTCTTCATAGGCGGTCCATTCCTGCAGTTAGTACCAATATACCTGGCAAACACTTCACCCTTCTGATTCTTAAACAGTTTATAGTTTGCATCAAAGGATTCATCAATAACAATGAGATTAGCACAAGTGAAGCCAGATAGGGTGGATGGATCCACTAAAGGTCCCTTTGCAGCAACCCATGTGGTTTTGGGGTAGTTCTCAGGTTTCCAGTAAGAGCCATCAACATTCATTTTCCTTTCGAACCCAACACCCTCTTTCCTGGGGTTTCAGTTCAGGATCTGCCTTTTGAGGACATCACATAGTGTCTGCTGCCCTTTGAGACTTTTGAACATCCCTGTTTCAAGCAATGTCTTCAACCTAGCATTCTCATCAACAATAGCAGTGGCATCCTCAGCAGAGGGGTTAGTTATTACATCAACAGTTGAAGATATTGCAACAGTAGCAGCAGTAGAACATTCAGCAACAGAAGTAGCGTTATCATGCTCAATGCATTTAAGACATGGTGGTTCAAAACCTTCCTGAGCAGAACTGATCTGTTTGGCGTGAAGTGACTCATTTTCCTTTTGAGGATCTTCATGAGCCGCTCTCAATTTTTCAAGGTCTTGCTTCCTTTGAAGATAATCACAAGAAAGCTTTTCATGAGATGTTGAGAGCGTTTCATGACGACTTTCAAGTTCCTCATACTTAACATGAAGATTTTTTATGTCATCAAGATCGAGTCATTTGTAGCGACTCGACCTCAGATGGTCAAGTCTCTGTGCTTTAGTGTCATCCCTGGATCAGTAATGCTGACACACACAGTACTCGAAGGATTTATAACAGAGTAGCAATCACACACTTATTACATCGAATGTCTCAAGAGAGAACTTATTACAATAGTATGGCTTAAGGCCATCTAATACGGTAACATCGGAAGGCTTGGAAGATAAAGTGAGTCCATCAACTCCAACGACATAGCTGAGCTACACGATAACGACCTAACGAACCTTAATCCTCGTCTGAAAAGTCTGCAACATAATACGTTGCAGCCCGAAAACGGGTCAGCACATGGAATATGCTGGCAATGTAACACAGTAGAGCAAGAACAAAATAATGCTATCACTATATGCATATTATGGCTGGTGGAAAACTCTATGGTTTATAGTTTTTGCGAAAAGCCAATTTTTCCCTACAACAAAGGAATAGATTTTAATTTTACTATCATGGTAGTTGAAACATCATTGAGAAGGTTCCTCGAATTCAATCCCAATTAAAGTGATTAACAACCCAACAATATTAGTTAAACATGATGAGATACTTTTGATAACCCAAGTACTAGATACTCAAGAATTGTCCATAACCGGGGACACGGCTAACCATGATTAGATTGTACACTCTGCAGAGGTTTGCACACTTTTCCCCACAAGACTCGATCTCCTCCGTTGGATTTCTCGCACTACAGGGTGTTTGAGAAACGGATGACCGAGACACAGTCTTTCAGAAACATTAACTCTCTACTCCGGACAGACCATACCAAACCTACATCCCACTACCTGCTGATCTGCCTCTTCAAGAGCTTCACGTAACTTACTCAACTATGCTAGAGCCCATAATAGCTTGTGGCTGCACACGGAAGTTTCTAGCATGAATCATCTCAGTTCCCTTTGAGCCTGGGTGGCAGTCCACAGGAAGATCACATGGGTACTCCGGGATTTCCAAAAAATACAGGCAACACTTGGTACTCCAGGTGCCTCAATCCACCCAGTTGTTTGATTAAGTTGCCACCTTAAGTTGAACCATTAATTTAACAATCTCACATCTGTCATGGATTTCACTCAAACCCAAACCACGTCTACGAGCATAGCATATCATAGTAATATAAGCAACACATAGAGTAACTCCCAAGGGTTTGAATGTAACAGGGCAATAGGTTCTACCTCATCAACTACTTCCCAACCCACAAGTTAATGACATCCTAATCATGCAATGTTTGAGGATTGGAACTAATGCATAAAAACTGGGTGATAAAGGGGTATGATCAAAGTGTTACTTGCCTTGCTAATGATCTGCGAAACCTAGGGACTCATAGTAGCACGATTCGCACTTCGGGTGTTCTATCGCAAGCAAACAATAGCATACATAAGTAACAAGCAACGATGCACAAGCAAAACCCGAATAAAAGAGGTTGACCAAAAAGTTCAAATTAAGAACTCTGGTTCGCAAAAAGAATCAAATCAAATGGAGCAACGAAACTCAAACGGCGAAAGAAAGAAGCTTCGTTTACTAATCTAAAACTAGGTCAAATTTTACAGTAGAGAAAACTTGTTTGAGTTGGTTAAACGGAAAGAGGGTTCTAAAAAAACCGGCAGCGGGGCGCGGCGGCTACCTCCGGTGAGAGGTCTGGCGGGGCGGCGGCTTAGGGGGCGGCGACGCTCGGCGGCGGCGGCAGGCGGCGGCGCGGGCGGCGGGGGGTGGGGGGGGTGTGGGGGAGGGGGGGGGGGGGAATATAGGGGGGGGGGGGGGCGGCTTGGAGGAGGGGGCAAGACGCGGCGGCGGAGAGGAGTCCGGCTCGGACTCCTAGTCTGAGTCGGCGGCGGCGGCGCTCGCGGGGAAGGCGGCGGCGGCCTGGCGCGGCTGGGACTTAGGCCCAGTCAGCGCGGGAACCCTTTTTTTAAAATAATTTCGCCGACCGAAATAAAATCCTAAAAAAACTAAAAAAAAACTAAAAATGCCAAAATAAATTTTCACCGTCTAAATAAAATATTTAGAACGAGATGAACATTTTCTTGGCCCTAAAATGCAATTTTGAAAACGTGCAGTTTTTTCTAATGCAACAAAATTGCAATAAAATCCAAATGGAACAAATATTTGATTTTAATATTTTTCCTCCAGTATTTCATTTATTTTGGAGAAGTCATCTTATCTCCTCTCTTGTATTTTAGTGTGAAATATTTTCGGAGAGAAAAATAATTAAAACCAAAATCCTCGTTTCAAAATTTGATAAAAGAATCAAATATGAAAACCGGGAAATCCCCCGACTCTCTCCGAGGGTCCTTGAGTTGCTTAGGATTTCGAGGATCGCGAGACAAAATGCGAATAAAATATGATATGCATGGATGACTATGTATAACATTCCAAATTGAAAATTTGGGATGTTACAAACCTACCCCCCTTAAGATGAATCTCGCCCTCGAGATTCGGGTTGGCTATAAAATAGGTGTGGGTGGTGTTTGCGAAGATCATCCTCCCGTTACCAGGTGGCTTCATCCTCGGTATGGTGGCTCCACTGAACTTTACAAAACTTGATAACCTTACTGCGGGTGACTCTTCTGGCAAACTCAAGAATCTTAACTGGTTTCTCCTCATAAGTCAAATCACTGTCCAACTGAATCACCTCCAAGGGTACTGTATCTCTTAGCGGTACATCTGCCATCTCAGCATGACACTTCTTCAGCTGTGAAACGTGAAATACGTCATGAACTCCTGACAATCCCTTGGGTAACTCCAACTTGTAGGCAACTTCTCCCATCCGTTCCAAAATCCGATACGGTCCTACAAATCTCGGGGCTAACTTTCCCTTAACTCCAAAACGTTTCACTCCTCGCAAGGGTGATACTCGCAGATATGCTCGATCTCCAATTTCATAGGTTACCTCCTTGCGTTTTGAGTCAGCATAACTCTTCTGCCTGGACTGAGCAATCTTCAATCTATCACGAATCAATTTAACCTTCTCCTCAGACTCCTTGATCAAGTCTGGTCCAAACAACTGTCGGTCTCCTACCTCGTCCCACATTAACGGTGTTCTGCATCTTCGTCCATACAGGGCTTCAAATGGGGCCATCTTCAAACTGGCTTGATAGCTATTGTTGTATGAAAACTCTGCATATGGCAAATTTTCATCCCAACTAGATCCATAATCTAGCACACAGGCTCTCAACATGTCCTCCCAAATTTGGTTGACTCTCTCTGTTTGTCCATCCGTCTGCGGGTGAAATGCTGTACTAAACTCCAATCTCGTTCCCAGGGTCTGGTGCAATTGGTGCCAAAACTTTGAGGTAAACTGTGTTCCTCGATCTGATACGATGGTCCTCGGAACTCCATGCAGACATACGATCCTGGACATATATATCTTGGCCAACTTTGCACTCGTATAGGTGGTTTTCACTAGGATGAAGTGAGCTACTTTGGTCAAGCGATCAACTACTACCCATATGGAATCATATCCTGCTTTGGTCCTAGGCAATCCAGTGATAAAGTCCATGCCCAGTTTATCCCACTTCCATTCGGGTATCGGCATAGGCTGTAACAGTCGTGTTGGCTTCTGATGCTCTGCCTTCACGCGTTGACATACATCACATACGGCTACATACTCGGCAATATCCTTCTTCATACCGGTCCACCAGAAACGTTCCTTCAAATCCAAATACATCTTGGTGTTTCCGGGGTGTATCGAGTATGGTGAGTCATGGGCCTCTTGAAGTATTAACTTCCTGATCTCCTGGTTATTGGGCACATAAACTCGGTCCTCAAACCATAGGGTATCGTGCTCATCTTCACGAAAACCTTTGGCCTTTCCTTTGCTCATCTTCTCCTTTATCTCATCAATCTCCTTGTCCTCTTTCTGGGATTCCCGAATCTTGTCCAGCAATGTCGACTGGACCTCCATTGTTGCAACGGATCCTCTAGGAACAATCTCCAGTCGAAGTTCCATGATATTCTCTGCTAATTCCTTCGGTAGTCCCTTACTTTCAAGGATATTAGCATAACTCTTCCGGCTCAAGGCGTCTGCTACGACATTGGCCTTTCCTGGATGATAGTGTAGCTTCATGTCATAATCCTTTATAAGTTCCAACCATCTCCTCTGTCTAAGGTTCAGTTCCTTCTGGGTGAAAATGTACTTCAAACTCTTATGGTCCGTATACACATCACAACGGTTTCCAATAAGGTAATGTCTCCAGGTCTTCAATGCATGTACTACGGCTTCTAACACCAAATCGTGCGTGGCATAGTTCAACTCATGGGGTTTTAGTTGTCGTGAGGCATACGAAACAACTCTCCCGTCCTGCATAAGCACACATCCAAGTCCTAAGCGTGAGGCATCGCAGTACACTTGGAACTCCTTATGTATATCTGGCAGTGTTAGTACTGGCGCTGTAGTCAAACGTTTCTTCAATTCCTGGAAACTTGCCTCACAATCTTCTGTCCATTTAAACTTAGTATCCTTCTTCAACAGTTCAGTCATTGGCTTTGCAATCTTGGAAAAATTATCGATGAATCTCCGGTAGTATCCTGCGAGTCCAAGAAAACTGCGGATCTCGCTAACTGAAATGGGTGCCAACCATTCAGTGACTGACTGAATTTTGCTGGGGTCTACTGCTATACCTTCTCCCGATATAACATGTCCAAGGAACCCGACTTCCTTCAACCAAAATTCACATTTGCTAAACTTAGCATACAACTGGTGTTCCCTGCGTTTCTCGAGAACTAAGCGCAAATGTTCCTTGTGCTCCTCCTCGTTTTTCAAGTATACCATAATATCATCAATAAACACCACAACAAACTTGTCCAAATACTCTATGAACACCTTGTTCATCATGCTCATAAAATAGGCAGGGGCGTTAGTCAGTCCAAATGACATGACCGTGTACTCGTATAATCCATATCGTGTTGTGAACGCTGTCTTCGGTATGTCCTTCTCTCGTATCTTCAATTGATGATACCCCGATCGCAAATCGATCTTTGAAAACACTTTAGCTCCTTGCAACTGATCAAACAGATTGTTGATCATCGGCAGTGGGTACTTGTTCTTAATCGTTACTTCATTTAATGCTCGATAATCAACAACCATCCTCAGGGATTTATCCTTCTTCTCAACCAAAAGTACTGGGGCTCCCCAAGGTGATGAACTTCTTCGGATGTATCATTTCTCCAATAACTCCTTGATCTGTTTCTTAATTTCTTCCAGATCATTTGCGGACATCCGATAGGGTCTCTTCGATATTGGTCCTGTACCTGGCAACAGCTCTATCAAAAACTCAATGTCTCTATCCGGTGGCATGCCTGGTAACTCCTCTGGAAAAACATCCGGGTAATCCTTCACTACAGGAACTTCCTCCTGAACAACTCCCGTAAGGGCATTCACTTGACTCCTCCTAGGCACATGCCTAGATACATACTTAATCCTTTTCCCTTCCGGGGTGGTGAGATAAATAGACTTACTAGCACAGTCAATGCTTCCTCCAAACTTTGACATCCAGTCCATACCCAATATCACATCCAATCCTTGTGACTCCAAGATAATTAGGTCGGACGGAAAAACATGTGTACCAATGGTTAAGGGTATCTGGTCACACCATCGGCTGGCCATACACTCTGCTCCGGGTGAACTTACTAAAAGAGGGGTCCTAAGGGTTTGGGTTGGTAGTTTAAACTTATCCGCGAATCCCCTGGATATGTATGAATGCGATGCACCAGTATCAAAAAGAACAAGAGCGGTAAATGACTTAACCAAAAACTTACCTATTACCGCGTCCGGCTGCTCTTCAACCTCCTCCACGTTAACGTGGTTCACTTGTCCTTTGTTGAATGGATTTGGCTTCTTCCCAGCGCTCCCATTTCCATTTCCATTCTTTCCTTCAGGGCACTCCGTGGCGTAGTGTCCAGTCTTCCCGCACTTGAAACAAGTAACATGACTTAAGTCCCTTTTGGTGGGTGTGGCTGGGTTGGGGCGGTTATGATTATTGTTGGTTCCGTTCCCATTCGCATTCTTAGAACTATTGTGGTTATCCGATCCTCCTCCAGTTTGGTTGTGACCTCCATGGTTATGAACAAGTCCTCCCGAGTTCGGGGTTAGGCGAGGTTTCTGCTGAGCTCCTGAGTTATACTTCCCTTGTCCATACTTCCTTTTGCGGCTCTCAATCTGCTGCTGCTTTCCTTCAATCATAAGAGCCTTATCTACCAACTCCTGGTAGTTGTTGAAGGTTGCTACCATCAACTGCATGCTCATCTCATCATTCAGCCCTTCCATAAACTTCTCCTGCTTCGCGGCATTTGTGGCCACATCATCAGGGGCGTAGCGAGATAACTTGCTAAACTCATCCACGTACTGAGCCACAGTACGGTTCCCCTGGCGTAGGTTGCGGAACTCCCACTTCTTCATTTGCATAGCTCCAGTGGAGACATGGGCTGTGCGGAAAGCTTGCTGAAACTGCTCCCAAGTGACATTGGCTATAGGAAAAGTGGTTATGTAATTCTCCCACCATGAGGCTGCTGGTCCATCCAATTGATGTGCGGCAAAGCGCACTCTCTCAGCATCTGTGCAACCTGCGGTGGTCAACTCCCTTCCAATACGGCGTAGCCAATCATCCGCAACTATGGGCTCGGTGCTACTGGAAAACACCAGCGGCTATAACCTTAGAAAATGGGTTAGGTTGTCCACGGGCGGCGGGTTGTTGTTGTTGTTGCCCTGATTCTGAACTAGCAATTGCATCAAGGTATTCTGCTGTTGGATCAACTGGGTGAGCTCCGGTGGGAAGGCAAAACCGGTGTCACGTCTTGGAGGCATCTGAGGGGTTTAGATGGAAGAGATTTAGAATAGAAAAGAGGTCTAATGAGAAAACACTACCCATATGCACATGAGACAAACACAATCATTTCACTCAATCAATCAAGCAAGGGCATACAAACGATCTAGAACTATCGCACAAGTGCTCAACTACTACTAAATACATGGGGGAATACTACTGATATATGGTAGTCATCTAGAAATTTTGATCGGTGGAAGACTCCTTGATGTCTGCTCCAGCTTCGTCTTCAAAGTCATCATCACTAGGATCGGAATCGGTGTCGTCGATGATGATGTAGTCCTTGGGGCGTATCTCCTTGGGTTCTTCTTCTTCTATTGGTGCTGGTCCTCCCATGAATACTCCGATCTTCTTGACTAGGTCGTCCTTCTTCTCCAGTAGTGTCTTGATTTCCTCCTCATATCCATCGCGTGTAAACTTGAGTTCTTCTCCTCCTTCTCCTTCTTCTCCTCCTTCTCCTTCTCCTTCTGCTTCTTCTTCTCCTTCTGCTTCTTCTTCTTCTTGTTCTTCTTCTTCTTCTTCTTCTTCTTCTTCTTCTTCTTCTTCTTCTTCTTCTTCTTCTTCTTCTTCTTCTTCTTCTTCTTCTCCTCCTCCTCCTCCTCCTCCTCCTCCTCCTTCTTCTTATTCTCCTTCTCCTCCTCCTTCCTCTCCTTCTCCTTCTTCTCCTTCTCCTTCTTCTTCTCCTCCTTCTCCTTCTCCTTCTCCTTCTTCTTCTGCTTGTCCTTCTGCTTCTGCTTCTCCTTCTCCTTCTTCTTCTTCTTCTTCTTCTTCTTCTTCTTCTCCTTCTCCTTCTTCTTCTTCTCCTTCTTCTTCTTCTTCTTCTTCTTCTTCTTCTTCTTCTTCTTCTTCTTCTTCTTCTTCTTCTTCTTCTTCTTCTTCTTCTTCTTCTTTCTTCTTCTTCTTCTTCTTCTTCTTCTTCTTCTTCTTCTTCTTCTTTTTCTTTTCTTCTCTCTCTTCTTCTTCTTTCTCTTCTTCTTCTTCTTCTTCTTCTTCTTCTTCTTCTTCCTTCTTCTTCTTCTTCTTCTTCTTCTCTTCTCTTCTTCTTCTCTCTTCTTCTTCTTCTTCTTCTTCTTCTTCTTCTTCTCTTCTTCTTCTTCTTCTTCTTCTTCTTTTCTTCTTCTTCTTCTTCTTCTTCTTCTTCTCCTTCTTCTCTTCTTCTTCTTCTTCTCCTTCTCTTCTTCTTCCTTCTCTTCTTCTTCTCCTTCTCCTTCTTCTCCTTCTCCTTCTTTTCTCTCCTTCTTCCTCTTCCTTCTCTTCTTCTTCTTCTTCTTTTCTTCTTCTTCTTCTCCTCTCCTTCCTCTCTCCTTCTTCTTCTCTTCTTCTTCTTCTCTCTTCTTCTTCTTCTTCTCTTCTTCTTCTTCTTCTTCTTCTTTCTTCTTCTTCTTCTTCTTTCTCTTCTTCTTCTTCTTCTTCTTCTTCTTCTTCTTCTTCTTCTTCTTCTTCTTCTTCTTCTTCTTCTTCTTCTTCTTCTTCTTCTTCTTCTTCTTCTTCTTGATACGTCTCCAACGTATCTATAATTTTTGATTGTTCCATGCTATTATATTATCTGTTTTGGATGTTTAATGGGCTTTATTATACCTTTTATATTACTTTTGGGACTAACCTATTAACCGAAAGCTCAGTGCAAATTGCTGTTTTTGCCTATTTTAGTGTTTCGCAGAAAAGAAATATCAAACAGAATCCAAACGGAATGAAACCTTCGCGAGGATCGTTTTTGGAACAAACGTGATCCTGGAGACTTGGAGTGGATGTCAAGGAAGTAGTGAGGCGGCCAAGAGGTAGGAGGGCGCGCCCAGGGGGGCCAGGCGCGCCCCCCACCCTCGTGGGCCCCTTGCAGCTCCACCGACCTAGTTCTTTCGCCTATATATACTCTTATACCCTAAAACCTTCGGGGAGAGCCACGAAACACCTTTTCCACCACCGAACCTTCTGCCCGTGAGATCACATCTTGGGGCCTTTTCCGGCGATCTGCCGGAGGGGGATTCGGTCATGGGGGGCTTCTACATCAACACCATAGCTTCTCTGATGATGTGTGAGTAGTTTACCACAGACATTCGGGTCGATAGTTATTAACTATATGGCTTCTTCTCTCTCTTTGGATCTCAATACAAAGTTCTCCTCGATCTTCTTGGAGATCCATTCGATGTAACTCTTTTTGCGGTGTGTTTGCCGAGATCCAATGAATTGTGGGTTTATGAACTTGATTATCTATGAATACTATTTAATTCTTCTCTGAATTCTTATATGCATGATTTGATATCTTTGCGAGTCTCTTCAAATTGTCGGTTTAGTTTGGACTACTAGTTTGATCTTTCTTGCAATGGAAGAAGTGCTTAGCTTTGGGTTCAATCTTGCGGTGCTCGATCCCAGTGACAGAAAGGGAAACAACATGTATTGTATTGTTGCCATCGAGGATAAAAAGACGGGGTTTATATCATATTGCTTGAGTTTATCTCTCTGCATCATGTCATCTTGCCTAATGCGTTACTCTGTTCTTATGAACTTAATACTCTAGATGCATGCAGGATAGCGGTCGATGTGTGGAGTAATAGTAGTAGATGCAGAATCATTTCGGTCTACTTGTCACGGACGTGATGCCTATATTCATGATCATTGCCTTAGATATCTTTATAACTATGCGCTTTTCTATCAATTGCTCGGCAGTAATTTGTTCACCCATCGTAATACATGCTATCTTGAGAGAAGCCACTAGTGAAACCTATGGCCCCCCAGGTCTACTTTACATCATATAAGATTCCAATCTACAATTCTAGTTTACTATCTATTTTGCAATCTTTATTTTCCAATCTATATCACAAAAATACCAAAAATATTTATCTTATTATCTCTATCAGATCTCACTTTCGTAAGTGACCGTGAAGGGATTGACAACCCCTTTACCGCGTTGGTTGCGAGGTTCTTGTTTGTTTGTGCAGGTACTAGGGGATTTGCGTGTAGTCTCCTACTGGATTGATACATTGGTTCTCAAAAACTGAGGGAAATACTTACGCTACTTTGCTGCATCACCCTTTCCTCTTCAAGGGAAAACCAACACATGCTCAAGAGGTAGCAAGAAGGATTTCTGGCGCCGTTGCCAGGGAGATTTGCACCAAGTCAAGTCAAGATTTGATCTCCCATCAACTAGACATTTCTGGCGCCGTTGCCGGGGAGATTTACGCACAAGTCAAGACATAGCAAGTACCCATCACAAACTCTTATCCCTCGCATTACATTATTTGCCATTTGCCTCTCGTTTTCCTCTCCCCTACTTCACCCTTGCCATTTTATTCGCCTCTTTTCCGTTCGCCCTTTTCCCATTTGCCTTTCTTTCGCCATGGCCGAATCAAAAATGGGTAAGGTTTCTCTCTTGAGTTCTAGTACTTTGGATAGACCCTCTGTCCTTTCTAAGCTCATAAATAATGATGCTATGGAATGACCTAACGGGGTTATCAATGAGAGTTTGGATAATTTCGATGAAGATGATCCCGGAATTTTTTGTTATTTGCTTGATGAGTCTTTGAAAGACGCTTGGGATAGGTTATTAAGGATCCGAGCTTGCTATGTGCCCCAATATCAAATTGAGATATACCTAAAAAGCTTTTATATTGGCTTACCCTCTTCGTTAAAGCAAGTCTTAGATTCTATTTTTGAAGAAGGTTTTCTTGTGGGGGATGCCATAGATACCTATGAAAAGATGAAAACTATATTTGGCCACCCCATGAGTGAGAAGGTTGAATCCACATCTCTTTTGTGCTTTTATCAAAATGAAATTATCAAAGAGATGAAGGCTAGCTTAGATGCAAATTTTCACAGCGTGCTTAATCTTTCTTCCACCATTAATGGCCATGGCTAGTATGGGGGGTATGAACCATAGAGAAGTTGTAATACAGTAGGGTTCACACCAATATAAATAAAGAATGAGTTCATTACAGTACCTTAAAGTGGTGATTTGTTTTCTTATACTAACGGAGCTCATGAGATTTTCTGTTGAGTTTTATGTTGTGAAGTTTTCATGTTTTTGGGTAAAGATTTGATGGATTTTGGAACAAGGAGTGGCAAAAGCCTAAGCTTGGGGATTCCCAAGGCACCCCAAGGTAAAATCCAAGGACAACCAAAAGCCTAAGCTTGGGGATGCCCCGGAAGGCATCCCCTCTTTCATCTTCGTCTATCGGTAACTTTACTTGAGGCTATATTTTTATTCACCACATGATATGTGTTTTGCTTGGAGCATCTTGTATGATTTGAGTGTTTGCCTTTTAGTTTACCACAATCATCCTTGCTGTATACACCTTTTGAGAGAGACACCCATGAATCGGAATTTATTAGAATACTCTATGTGCTTCACTTATATCTTTTGAGCTAGATAATTTTGCTCTAGTGCTTCACTTATATTTTTTAGAGCACGGTGGTGGTTTTATTTTGTAGAAATTATTGATCTCTCATGCTTCACTTATATTATTTTGAGAGTCTTTTAGAACAGCATGGTAATTTGCTTTGGCTATAAAACTAGTCCTAATATGATGGGCATTCAAGATGGGTATGATAAAAACTTTCATATAGAGTGCATTAAATACTATGATTCTTGATAGATGTTTTGAGATATAAAGGTGTTAATGTTAGAGTCATGCTAGTTGGGTAATTGTGAAATTGAGAAATACTTGTGTTAAAGTTGGCAAGTCCCGTAGCATGCACGTATGGTAAACGTTGTGTGACAAATTTGAAGCATGGGGTGTTCTTTGAGTGCTTTCCTTATGAGTGGCGGTCGGGGACGAGCGATGGTCTTTTCCTACCAATCTACCCCTCTAGGGTCCGTAGTAGCACTTTGCTTCGAGGGCTAATAAAATTTTGCAATAAGTATATGAGTTCTTTATGACTAATGTGAGCCATGGATCATACGCACTCTTACCCTTCCACAATTTGGTAGCCTCTTTGGTACCGTGCATTGCCCTTTCTCACCTTGAAAGTTGGTGCAAACTTCACCGGTGCATCCAAACCCCGTGATACGATACGCTCTATCACACATAAACCTCCTTATATCTTCCTCAAAACAACCACCATACCTACCTATTATAGCATTTCCATAGCCATTCCGAGATATATTGCCATGCAACTTTCCACCATTCCGTTTATTATGACACGCTCCATCATTGTCATATTGCTTTTGCATGATCATGTAGTTGACATCGTATTTGTGGCAAAGCCACTTTCATAATTCTTTCATACATGTCGCTCTTGATTCATCGCATATCTCAGTACACCGCCGGAGGCATTGACATAGAGTCATATTTTTGTTCTAGTATCGAGTTGTAACATTGAGTCATGAGTAAATAAAAGTGTGATGATCATCATTATTAGAGCATTGTCCCATGTGAGGAAAAAAGAGGCCAAAGAAGCCCAAACAAAAAAATGAGAGAAAAAGAGAGAAGGGACAATGTTACTATCCTTTTTCCACACTTGTGCTTCAGAATAGCACCATGGTCTTCATGATAGAGAGTTTCTTATTTTGTCACTTTCATATACTAGTGGGGATTTTTCATTATAGAACTTGGCTTGTATATTCCAATTATGGGCTTCCTCAAAATGCCCTAGGTCTTTGTGAGCAAGCAAGTTGGATGCACACTCACTTAGTTTCTTTAGATGAGCTTTCATACACTTATAGCTCTAGTGCATCCGTTGCATGGCAATCCCTACTCCTCACATTGACATCAATTGATGGGCATCTCCATAGCCCGTTGATTAGCTGCATCAATGTGAGACTTTCTCCTTTTTTGTCTTCTCACATAACCCCCATCATCATATACTATTCCACCTATAGTGCTATATCCATGGCTTGCACTTATGTATTGCGTAAGGGTTGAAAAGGCTGAAGCACGTTAAAAAGTATGAACCAATTGCTCGGCTTGTCATTGGGGTTATGCATGAGGGGAGCATTTTGTGTGACGAAAATGAAGCATGGCCAAACTATATGATTTTGTAGGGATAAGCTTTCTTTGGCTATGTTATTTTGATAAGACATAATTGCTTGGTTAGCATGCTTGAAGTATTAATATTTTTATGTCAATATTAAACTTTTATCTTGAACATTCATGCCACAATAAAGAGAATTACATTGAAAACTATGTCAGGGAGCATTCCACATCAAAAATTCTGTTTTTATCATTTACCTACTCAAGGACGAGAAGGAATTAAGCTTGGGGATGCTTGATACGTCTCCAACGTATCTATAATTTTTGATTGTTCCATGCTATTATATTATCTGTTTTGGATGTTTAATGGGCTTTATTATACCTTCTATATTATTTTTTGGACTAACCTATTAACCGAAAGCCCAGTGCAAATTGTTGTTTTTTGCCTATTTTAGTGTTCCGTAGAAAAGGAATATCAAACGGAATGAAACCTTCGCGAGGATCGTTTTTGGAACAAACGTGATCTAGGAGACTTGGAGTGGACGTCAAGGAAGCAGCGAGGCGGCCACGAGGTAGGAGGGTGCGCCCAGGGGGGCCAGGCGCACCCCCACCCTCGTGGGCCCCTCGTAGCTCCACCGACCTACTTCTTTCGCCTATATATACTCTTATGCCCAAAAACCTTCAAGGAGAGACATGAAACACCTTTTCCACCGCCGCAACCTTCTGTACCCGTGAGATCCCATCTTGGGGCCTTTTCCGGCGATCTGCCAGAGGGGGATTCGATCACGGAGGGTGATACGTCTCCGTCGTATCTACTTTTCCAAACACTTTTGCCCTTGTTTTGGTCTCTAACTTGCATGATTTGAATGGAACTAACCCGGACTGATGCTGCTTTCAGCAGAATTGCCATGGTGTTATTTTTGTGCAAAAATAAAAGTTCTCGGAATGACCTGAAAATCAACAGAGAATTATTTTGGAATATATAAAAAACACTGGAAGGAATATCCACGTCAGGGGGGGCTCCACGTGTCCACGAGGGTGGCGGCCGCGCCCTACCCCCCTATGCGTGTCCCCTTCCACGTGGGCCCCCTGACGCTCCACCGACCTCAACCCTGACTCCATATATTCACTTTCGGGGAGAAAAAACCCAGGGAGAAGGATTCATCGCGTTTTACGATATGGAGCCGCCGCCAAGCCCTATACTCTCTTGGGAGGGCTGATCTGGAGTCCGTTCAGGGCTTCGGAGAGGGGAATCCGTCGCCATCATCATCATCAACCTTCCACCATCACCAATTTCATGATGCTCACCGCCATGTGCGAGTAATTCCATCATAGGCTTGCTGGACAGTGATGGGTTGGATGAGATTTATCATGTAGTCGAGTTAGTTTTGGTAGGGTTTGATCCCTAGTATCCACTATGTTCTGAGATTGATGTTGCTATGACTTTGCTATGCTTAATGCTTGTCACTAGGGCCTGAGTGCCATGATTTCAGATCTGAACCTATTATGTTTTTGTCAATATATGAAAGTTCTTGATCCTATCTTGCCAGTCTATAGTCACCTACTATGTGTTATGATCCGGCAACCCCGAAGTGACAATAGTCGGGACCACTCCCGGTGATGACCGTAGTTTGAGGAGTTCATGTATTCACCATGTGTTAATGCTTTGGTCCGGTACTCTATTAAAAGGAGGCCTTAATATCCCTTAGTTTCCAATAGGACCCCGCTACCACGGGAGGGTAGGACAAAAGATGTCATGCAAGTTCTTTCCATAAGCACGCATGACTATATTTGGAATACATGCCTACATTACAGTGATGAACTGGAGCTAGTTCTGTGTCACCCTAGGTTATGACTGTTACATGATCGATCGCATCCGACATAATTCTCCATCACCGATCCATTGCCTACGAACTTTCCATATATTGTTCTTCGCTTATTTACTTTTCCGCTGTTACTGTACAATCAATATAAAACACCAAAAATATTACTTTTGCTACCATTACCTTTTACCACCGTCACCACTACTATCATATTACTTTGCTACTAAATACCTTGCTGTAGATATTAAGTTTCCAGGTGTGGTTGAATTGACAACTCAGCTGCTAATACTTGAGAATATTTTGTGCTCCCCTTGTGTCGAATCAATAAATTTGGCTTGAATACTCTACCCTTGATAACTATTGCGATCCCCTATATTTGTGGGTTATCAAGACTATTTTCTGGGGCCATTGCTGGGGAGCATAGCTCTATTCTTTGAGTCACTTGACATTTATATCTGCTTATCATTATGAAGAACTTGAAAGATCAAAGGACCAATATTTTTCCCTCAACTATGAGGGGATGTAAGAACTGCCATCTTTCTCTGCACTTGATTCACCTTCTATTTTGAGTAAGCTTGCGACACCTAAACCTGCTTCTGCTATTAATTCTGATATGTTGCATGTTATTGATGGTGCCACTTCTGCTTTGTATGATACTTATGATGAAACTACTTCTATGCTTGATACTACTATGACACTTGGTGAATTTCTTGATGAACAACTTGCTAGGGCTAGAGAGAAGAAAATTATTGAAACTGATAATATTGATGAAAGTGATGATGAAGATTCTCCCCCTAGATATGAATTGCCTGTTGTTCCTGAGGGTTATGTTATGGATAAAGAAACTGCTAGAGACTTTCTTGCTTGCAATGATAGAAGTGATCTTAAGAAACTATTAGCTAAGCTGAAAGAAAAAACTCTGAATGCTAGAATTAAATATGATCCTGCTTATGCTACTTCACCTATCTTTATTACTGATAAGGATTATGATTTCTCTGTTGATCCTGAGTTAATTACTTTGGTTGAATCTGATCCTTTCTATGGCTATGAATCTGAAACTGTTGTGACACATCTTACTAAATTAAATGATATAGCTACCCTATTCACTAATGATGAGAAAACTCGCTACTATTATATCCTTAAATTATTTCCATTCTCATTAAAGGGTGATGCTAACATATGGTTTAATTCTCTTGATCCTGGTTGTGTGCGTAGTCCCCATGATATGATTTACTACTTCTCTGCTAAATATTTCCCTTCTCATAAGAAACAAGCTGCTTTAAGGGAAATATATAATTTTGTGCAAATTGAAGAAGAGAGTCTCCCACAAGCTTGGGGGAGGCTTCTCCGATTACTTAATGCTTTGCCTAATCATCCTCTCAAGAAAAATAAGATACTTGATATCTTTTATAATGGACTAACCGATGCTTACAGAGACCACCTGGATAGTTGTGCTGGTTGTGTTTTTAGGGAAAGAACTATTGATGAAGCTGAAATTCTATTGAATAATATGTTGACTAACGAAAATAATTGGACACTTCCTGATCCAATCCCTGATCCAATTCCTGAACCAACTCCTGAGCCAACTCCGAAGAAAAGGGGTATTCTATTTCTCAGTCCTGAAGATATGCAAGAGGCAAAGAAATCTATGAAAGAAAAAGGTATTAAAGCTGAAGACGTTAAGAATTTACCTCCTATTGAAGAAATACATGGTCTTAATTTACCGCTCGTTGAAGAAATACATGGTCTTGATAACCCGACACATGTAGTAAAGGTAAATTCTCTCTATAGATCTGATAAAGCTGAAATCCCTCCTACTAAGTTTGCTAGCCAATGCTTAGATGAGTTTGATAGCTTTATGGTTAAGAAAGAATATTTTAATGCTTATGTTGGTATACAATTGAATCATAATGCTTATATGATTGAACACTTGAGTGATTATATGGCTAATGTTAAAGGTGAACTAAAACTTATTAGTAAACATGCTTCTATGGTTACCACTCAAGTAGAACAAGTACTTAAAGCTCAGAATGATTTGCTCAATGAATTAAATAGTAAGAAAAATGATAATCCTGTTAGAGTTATGACTAGAGGTGGTAAAATGACCCAGGAACCTTTGTATGCTTCTAGTGAACCTGTTGATGACACACGTGAGAATCCCAATGATATTTCTATTTCTGATGCTAAAACACAATCTGGTAATGAGCATGAACCTAGTGATAATGTTAATAATGATGTTCATGTTGATGCTCAACCTAGTAATGACAATGAAGTAGAGATTGAACGTGCTGTTGATCTTGATAACCCACAATCAAAGAATCAACGTTATGATAAGAGACTTTTTTGCTAGGAAGCATGGTAAAGAAAGAGAACCATGGGTTCAGAAACCCATGCCTTTTCCTCCTAAACCATCCAAGAAAAAGGATGATGAGGATTTTGAGCGCTTTGCTGAAATGATTAGACCTATCTTCTTGCATATGCATTTGACTGATATGCTTAAAATGAATCCTTATGCTAAGTACATGAAAGATATTGTTACTAATAAAAGAAAGATATCGGAAGCTGAAATTTCCACCATGCTTGCTAATTATACTTTTAAGGGTGGAATACCAAAGAAACTTGGAGATCCAGGAATACCACCTATACCATGCTCCATTAAAAGAAACTATGTTAAAACTGCTTTATGTGATCTTGGAGCCGGTGTTACTGTGATGCCTCTCGCTTTGTATCATAGACTTGATTTGAATAAGTTGACACCTACTGAAATATCTTTGCAAATGGCTGACAAGTCAAATGCTATACCCATCGGTATTTGTGAGGATGTGCCTATTGTGGTTTCAAATGTTACTATTTTAACGAACTTTGTTATTCTTGATATTCCCGAGGACGATAGTATGTCTATTATCCTTGGACGACCCTTTTTGAATACTGCAGGGGCTGTTATTGATTGCACCAAAGGCGATGTCACTTTTCATGTTAATGGTAATGAGCATACGGTACACTTTCTAAGGAAACAACCTCAAGTCCATAGTATCAATTCTATTGGAAAAATTTCAACTATTACTATTGGAGGTTTTGAATTTCCTCTTCCTACTGTCAAGAAGAAATATGATATTCTTATTGTTGGGGACATGCATATCCCCGTTGAGGTAACCTAGTGTTATTCGAAAATTCTCCGGTTTCATGTTATTCGGAATGAGTTTGTTAGCAAGACCTGATCAACCTTGTTAGTGGATTCCTTTTGATGAGCATGAGATGGATGAATTTAGAAAACACAATTCTCTGTACCCTCTTTTTTTTACTTTCTGTTATTTATATTAAATAAAGCAAAAATAGTAATTTCTGTTTGTTTCCTGAATTATCCATGCAATAAAAAATACCCCAAAAATAAAAGTTCTCCAAATGCCCTAAAATTTAAACATGATTTTTTCTGGAATATTTGAGAATATCTGGCACTGAGAACATAGTAAGGAGAGAAAGCACCTGGCCACGAGGGTCCAGGGCACACCCACCCCCCCTGGGCGTGCCCCCTGCCTCGTGAGTCCATGGTGGCTCCCCTCCACTTATTCCAGCCACCACACACTCCTTCTTCCTCCCAAAACATCACTAGCCATCTCAAACCCGAGCCCAAGCTCATCTTGCTGCAATTATCGATCTCCTTGCTCGAAGCTCCATTCACAAAACTGCTTTAGGGGATTGTTTCTTGGTATGTGACTCCTCCAATGGTCCAATTAGTTTTTGTTCTAGTGCTTTTTTCATTGCAAATTTTTGCTGCTTAGGTGACCCTGTTCTTGAGCTTGCATGTCAAATTTATATGGTCAAAAGTATTTTTAATGCATGATATATCCTCTAGGCACTTGTGGGAGTAGTTGCTATCAATTTTTGTTGAGTTTGGTTCACTTTTGTTTTGAAGTTACTAAAAATTTCAGAAATTTTTCAGAGGAAGAAATATGTTTAGGAAAATTTACCAAGGTGGTCCTTCAAGGAAGCAAGGACCCAGGCTCGCAATACGCGATGCCGACGATGAACCACCGAGGGAAGCTCAGGTGCGGGCTTGTGAATGGCCGTCACATGACTTTATGGATCGAGCAGGAATCAACGAAGAATTTAACGCGTATGTGCGGAATGCCGATCTTGAGAGATTCGAGGCAGATAAGTGCCGCCAATACCACTATCTCACCTACTCCTTTGTGAGAAGGTTTGAATTTTCATCATCACGCAATTCTCAAACTGTCCTATTTGATCTTTATGAAAATTCTTATACTATGGACTTAGAGGATTTTAATACTGCTTGCAAACTTCCACAATGGTGCAGCACTAGTGAGCCTTGCAAATCTGACTTTAGAGATTTTCTTGCTAGTATAACTGTGGGGGAATCTAGAGATATAACACAAGCTACCATAGGGAGCATTCATTTTCCTGCTATAGATTATTTTTCTCTCTTAATAGGTAGGTGCATAAATGGTATGGATGAAGCATGTCACATGTGTGTCCCTGACCTTAGTGTTCTTAGGAGTGCTGTATTAGGAGATAAACATTATAATTTGGGAGCCATTATTGCATGTAGGTTGCATAATAATAGATTTAATGGAGATTTCTTTGGTGGAATTTATGCAACCCGTCTAGCTAATTTTCTTGATGTACCCATACATGGGTATGATATTGAGTTGCCTCCTATTTATTTAGATTATGAGGCTATGGTTCGTCATCAGTTTGTTGAGAGGAACGATCAGTTTCTCCAGTACCGACTAATATTTGACAGACGACGCACCTATCACATCGCTCTGCCTGCTCCTACTTTCTTTGACTTTCAGGCAAAAGGGAGATATGTCATAACCAGGGAAGAGGCGAACGAGTATGAGAGGAGGACTGAGACAGCTCGCCTCCACGCTGCAGCCCAAGAGGCAATAGCCGCCGCATCTTAGTACGACCCCAACTACAACTTTGGATATCTGCCAGGCCAGCCGTGGCCATAGACCAACTTAGGCCAAAAGCCTAAGCTTGGGGGAGTACGTATTTCTCACCGACATTACATTCATGTTCACACACTCATTGTTTGTTGTTGGTGCTCATACTTTTTCATTGTATCATCCATGCTAGTTTATTTTCCCTTTTTATGCTTTCTTCTTGTGTGTTTGATAATCCTTAAGAAAAAACAAATTTTTTTACTTGTAGCTTTTTAGCTAGTTGACTTTCCATGCCTGTAGTGGTAGTAATTAAAAAGAAAAGCTAAAAAGATTTCTCGTTCTGCTTTTGCTTGTTGGGAGCTTTCCCATTTAAATAGTTTTATTTCTTTTCTTGTTCTTTGGGGGTCAAGAGGAGAAGACCATGATTAAAATGATTAAGTGGCTCTCATATGCATTATTGTCGATCTAACAAAGAGCCCATATTACCTTGTCTTCTCTCTTGAATTGAATGCTTCAAGATTCCAGCTTAGTCCAATGCACGTGCACTATTATTATTATCCACACTATTCGGTCATGCAAGTGAAAGGCAATAATAATGATTATATGATGAACTTATTGAGATGAGAAAAGCTGGTATGAACTCGACCTATCTTGTTTTTGTAAATATGATTAGTTCATCATTCCTGATTCAGCCTATTATGAATAAACATGTTTGCAATAACAATTAGAGATTATAGTTGCTTATGCCATGCTTAATTAGCTAGGAGTTTATAATGGTTTACCTTGCGTTCCAACATGCTATTAAAATGGTTGTGATGTGGTATGATAGGGTGGTATCCTCTTTTGAATGATTCGAGTGGCTTGACTTGGCACATGTTCACGCATGTAGTTGAAACAAAATCAACATAGCCTCTACGATATTTATGTTCATGGTGCATTATATCCTACTCATGCGTGCATTCAGCGTTGATTAATTTTAATGCATGTTCATGACTGTTGTCGCTCTCTAGTTGGTCGCTTCCCAGTCTTTTTCTAGCCTTCACCTGTACTAAGCGGGAATACTGCTTGTGCATCCAACTCCATAAACCCCAAAGTTGTTCCATATGAGTCCACCATGCCTACCTATATATGGTATCTACCTGCCGTTCCAAGTAAATTTGTATGTGCCAAACTCTAAACATTCAAATAAACATTCTGTTTTGTATGCTCGAATAGCTCATGTATCAACTAGGGTTGTCTGTATCTTCCATGTTAGGTGGATTATTCTCAAGAGGAGTGGACTCCGCTCCTCACTCACGAGAAAATGGCTGGTCACCAGGATGCCCAGTCCCATGCTTTATGCAAATCAAATCAAAATAACTGCAAACAAAACTCCCCCAGGACTCTTGTTAGTTGGAGGCACTCGTTGTTTCGAGCAAGCCATGGATTGATGCTTGTTGGTGGAGGGGGAGTATAAACTTTACCATTCTGTTTGGGAACCGCCTATAATGTGTGTAGCATGGAAGATATCGAGATCTCTCGGTTGTTATGTTGACAATGAAAGTATACCGCTCAAAATATTATTCATATCTATTTCAAAACCAACCTCTGGCACCTCTACAAATCCCTACTTCCCTCTGCGAAGGGCCTATCTATTTACTCTTATGCTGAGTCATCACCCTGTTATTAAAAAGCACCAGTTGGAGAGCGCTGCTGTCATTTGCATCCATTACTGTTAGTTTACATTGAGTACGACTTGACTGGATCTCTTTTACCATGAATTACAATGTCTAGTCAGTCCTTGATCTTTAAAGGTGCTCTGCATTTATGTTTTGCGGTCTCGGAAAGGGCTAGCGAGATACCATCTTGTTATATCATATCATGATTGTTTTGAGAAAGTGTTGTCATCCGAGATTTATTATTATTGCTCGCTAGTTGATTATGCCATTGATATGAGTAAACATGAGACCTAAATGTTATTGTGAATATGGTTAGTTCATAATTTTTGCTGAAAACTTGAATGCTGGCTCTACATATTTACAACAACAAGAGCAAACAGAGTTTGTAAAAGTTTTTCTTTATCACTTTTAGTTTATCAACTAAATTGCTTGAGGACAAGCAAAGGTTTAAGGTTGGGGGAGTTGATACGTCTCCATCGTATCTACTTTTCCAAACACTTTTGCCCTTGTTTTGGACTCGAACTTGCATGATTTGAATGGAACTAACCCGGACTGACGCTATTTTCAGTAGAATTGTCATGGTGTTATTTTTGTGCAGTTATAAAAGTTCTCGGAATGACCTGAAAATCAACGGAGGATTATTTTGGAATATATAAAAAATACTGGAAGGAAGATCCACGTCGGGGGGAGCCTCCACCTGTCCACGAGGGTGGGGGGCGCGCCCCCTGCCTCGTGGGCCCCCTGACGCTCCACCGACCTCAACCCTGACTCCATATATTCACTTTCTAGGAGAGAAAAACCAGGGAGAAGGATTCATTGCGTTTTACGATACGGAGCCGCCGCCAAGCCCTAAACTCTCTCGGGAGGGCTGATCTAGAGTCCCTTCGGGGCTCCGGAGAGGGGAATCCGTCGCCATCATCATCATCAACCTTCCTCCATCACCAATTTCATGATGCCCACCGCCGTGCGTGAGTAATTCCATCGTAGGATTGCTAGACGGTGATGGGTTGGATGAGATTTATCATGTAATCGAGTTAGTTTTGTTAGGGTTTGATCCCTAGTATCCACTATGTTCTGAGATTGATGTTGCTATGACTTTGCTATGCTTAATGCTTGTCACTAGGGCCCGAGTGCCATGATTTCAGATCTGAACCTATTATGTTTTCATCAATATATGAAAGTTCTTGATCCTATCTTGCAAGTCCATAGTCACCTACTATGTGTTATGATCCGGCAACTCCGAAGTGACAATAGTCGGGTGATACGTCTCCAACGTATCTATAATTTTTGATTGCTCCATGCTATATTATCTACTGTTTTAGACATTATTGGGCTTTATTTTCCACTTTTATATTATTTTTGGGACTAACCTATTAACCAGAGGCCCAACCTAGAATTGCTGTTTTTTGCCTGTTTTAGGGTTTCGAAGAAAAGGAATATCAAACGGAGTCCAAACGGAATGAAACCTTCGGAAACGTGATTTTCTCATCAGATAAAATCCAGGAGACTTGGACCCTCAGTCAAGAAAGCCACGAGGTGGTCACGAGGGTGGAGGGCGCGCCCCCCTGCCTCATGGGCCCCTCGAAGCTCCACCGACGTACTTCTTCCTCCTATATATATCTAAGTACCCCCAAACGATCGGGGACGGAGCCAAAAACCTAATTCCACCGCCTCAACTTTCTGTATCCACGAGATCCCATCTTGGGGCCTGTTCTGGAGCTCCGCCGGAGGGGGCATCGATCATGGAGGGCTTCTACATCATCATCCAAGCCCCTCCGATGAAGTGTGAGTAGTTTACTTCAGACCTACGGGTCCATAGCTAGTAGCTAGATGACTTCTTCTCTCTTTTTGGATCTCAATACAATGTTATCCCCCTCTCTCGTGGAGATCTATTCGATGTAATCTTCTTTTTGCGGTGTGTTTGTTGAGACCGATGAATTGTGGGTTTATGATCAAGTCTATCTATGAATAATATTTGAATCTTCTCTGAATTCTTTTATGTATGATTGGTTATCTTTGCAAGTCTCTTCGAATTATCAGTTTGGTTTGGCCTACTAGATTGGTTGTTCTTGCCATGGGAGAGGTGCTTAGCTTTGGGTTCGATCTTGCGGTGTCCTTTCCCAGTGACAGAAGGGGCAGCAAGGCAGGTATTGTATCGTTGCCATCGAGGATAACAAGATGGGGTTTTTATCATATTGCATGAAACTATCCCTCTACATCATGTCATCTTGCTTAAGGCGTTACTCTGTTTTTAACTTAATACTCTAGATGCATGTTTGATAGCGGTCGATGAGTGGAGTAATAGTAGTAGATGCAGAATCGTTTTGGTCTACTTGACTCGGACGTGATGCCTATATACATGATCATACCTAGATATTCTCATAACTATGCTCAATTCTGTCAATTGCTCAACAGTAATTTGTTCACCCACCGTAGAATACTTATGCTCTTGAGAGAAGCCACTAGTGAAACCTATGGCCCCCGGGTCTCTTTCTCATCATATCAATCTCCATCAGTTTATTATTGCTTTGCTTTTACTTTGCTTTTACTTTATTTATTTTGCATCTCTATACCAAAAATACCAAAAATATTATTTATCATCTCTACCAGATCTCACTTTTGTAAGTGACCATGAAGGGATTGACAACCCCTAAGCGCGTTGGTTACGTTGAGCTATTGTTTTTGTGTAGGTACGAGGGACTCGAGCGTAGCCTCCTACTGGATTGATACATTGGTTCTAAAAAACTGAGGGAAATACTTACGCTACTTTGCTGCATCATCCCTTCCTCTTCGGGGAAATCCAACGCAGTGCTCAAGAGGTAGCAAGAAGAATTTTTGGCGCAGTTGCCAGGGAGTCTGCGCAAAAGTCAACATACCAAGTACCCATCACAATCCCTATCTCCCACATTACATTATTTGCCATTTG
The DNA here is from genome assembly GCF_003073215.2 of Triticum urartu. Taxonomy (NCBI): domain Eukaryota; kingdom Viridiplantae; phylum Streptophyta; class Magnoliopsida; order Poales; family Poaceae; genus Triticum; species Triticum urartu. The sequence goes on from NC_053023.1 coordinate 670,713,917, forward strand.
CCTCTCGTTTTCCTCTCCCCCACTTCACCCTTGCCGTTTTATTCGCCCTCTCTCTCCTTCCTCCGTCTCTATTTTCCTCTTTTGCCCGTTTGCTTTTTGTTTGCTCGTGTGTTAGTTTTCTTGTTTGCCGCGATGGCTCTACCTAGATTTGGTGACCTTCACCTTAAAAGGTTAGAGGAGATCGAAAACAACGTCAGGAAGTTTATGGTTTTGCAATTTGAGCATAATAATTTCTTTAGAAATGAGCTTAAGGAACAAAAAAGTTTCATGAATTATACGAATAAAGAGCTTGATGATATGTCTAAAGAATTTGATGGTATAAGATCCCAAATTGCCCATCTTGAAAAATTAACTGCTGAAATTTCGGATATGCAAGCTACCTTAGTCAATAAGATGGCCGCTAAACCGGATTCCTATGAAAATAATGATGAAGATCTAAAAGTTATTGATGTGTCCCCTATTAAATCTTTGTTTTGTAATATGAATCTTGATAATGATGGGACTGAATATGATCCACCTTTACCTAGAAGGCGTTCTAAGAATTCGGAATTTGTTGATATTGATGCTAAATTTGATAAAAGTGGGATTGAAGAAATTAAAACCCTAGATGTTGCCAAACCCACTTGTCGGTGTACTAGAGTAGGGGTACCCTAGTATCCCGAACTTGTGCACGGGCAGTTGCAGCATCCCGCGGCAAGGCTTGCCGGGTGACCGCCAAGGTCCTCCGTGGTTCCTTTGGAGCCATTCAAGAACAAAGTGTCCAAGCCAAGAAGATAAGACCCCGGCAAGAGGAGCTTGCCGGGAAGGCTAACAAAAGCATCCCAAGACCCCGGCAAGAGGAGCTTGCCGGGAAGGCCACCCAAGGCATTGCAAGGAACTTGCCGCGGCGCACCACGCGCCCCGGCAAGGCCCGGTGAGCGACAAGCTCCCGGACGCGACAAGACAACGACAGCGGCAGGGCGCTTGCCGCGGCAAGCCACCTTCCTAGGCCCGCGCTCCAGCACATCCACCAACGTGTCGCTCTGGGGCCCTTCCAGGCGTACGTGGCGGGAGGCTGTGCAGCCAGCGGCGTGCGGTGGCAAGCGGCGCTGACAAGATCGCCATCATGGCGAACGGTGGCATCCCTGGCGGTCCCTTTTCGCACTGTTTAGGCGACACAGACGGGCATTTAAGGCCCTTGTCCCCTGCCGTCAGGGTTAGGTATGATACACTGTAGCAGGTAGCTGTGCCTACCACAGCACCTTTCCATTTTTGCCCTTTACCTCCGTTGCCACCTGTCGGTAACCCCTTGAGCATATAAAAGGAGGCCCATGTGAAACGTAGAGGGGGGATCGAACACTCACGCTCGGTCTTGTTAGCTGTGGGTGTGTACTGTAGCACTTCGCGCTCCCGAGCAAGAAATCAATACAAACCACAAAGCAGGAGTAGGGTTTTACGCATCCGTGCGGCCCGAACATGGGTAAATCGCTCGCGTGCATCGCCTCGATACGCTCTTTGCACGATCTCCGCCCCCGCCGAACCGAAAGGGACCCGGTCCGCCGGTCCCATAGGTGCCCGTGGATCAGTACCCCGGCATCTTTGGCGCGCCAGGTAGGGGGCGTCGAGGTTGTGTGAACCAGATCCGGCGTTCTCGCGAGCTAGATCTTCATCATCTTCATCAACATGCCGCCGAAGAAGAAGGTTTCGGAGGCAGCTGCGCCGTTCGCGCCGAACCCACCATCGCCGGAGCAAACGGCTGGTGGGGAGGACGCCGGCGGAAGAACGGGCGTCGGCGAGGGAGCTCACGGTGCTGCCAGGTCCAAGGACAAGGCTGCGCTGCCCATCGGCGGCGTAGCCGGCTCCCACAACGACCGGGCGCACTCCAAGACCTCGGCGTCCGTACATGCACCGCGCCCATCTCAGGAGGCGCGGGACCGGCAGCGTCATGGTACTCACGGTACCATGCGTCTGCTAGACCAAGATCAAGCTGGTGGATCTCGGAGCGCTCAAGACCACCATGCACGTCAACATGCTGGCACGAGCGAGGCATGGTCGCTGGACGGGATACTGCTCCTTCTAACATAGTTAGAAGTCCGAGCATATCCCGCTCCTCGCACCGTTCGCCACCACCACCCGCCACTGCAGCAAAAGCTTTGGCGCGAGCTCAACTGCTCCTAGACTACCCTCCAACGGCGGACAAGATCGACGACTGGAGGGCTACCATCCAAAGTCTCATCGGCTTCGCCAACGGCGACACTCAACGGCAGCCAAACACGTCGCAGCCGCAGCCAGTCAGCCAGGCATGAGCCGGTGGCGACAAGACCGGTGGGGGTGCAACCTCTGTGCACTCTCCGCCCCGAAGGCCTAGATCGCCGACTCGTCGGATCCACCTCGACAGCGACTCCACCACGTCATCAGATCCGCGAGCTCGTCGCGATCAGCGCCAAGTTCTTCAAGAACGACGACAAGAGGACGCTCGTACTCGCATCGAGCGCCGAAGAGAAGCGCGGCGTCAATCAGACCAGCGCGCTGGGCCCTCTGTTGACATGCATGCGCCAGGGGAACCAGGCGACTTGCCGTACGCGGTAGGTTGCCCTGCATTCACTCGTGAGCTGCGGCAAGTCCAGTGGCCCAGCACGAAGAATTTCAAACCAGATGTACCAGAAAAATACGACGGCAAGATGCATCCGTCGAAGTTCCTCAGCATATACACCATCGCGGTGCAGGCTGCCGGGGGGCAGGACGACAAGATCCTTGCCAACTACTTCCCGCTGGTGCTCAAGCCCAACGTCAGGTCCTGGCTCATGCACTTGCCGGACAACTCCATATCCTCCTGGGCTGATCTATGCCATCAGTTTGTCGGCGCCTTTACAGGCGGCCACAAACCTCATGGCCAAGAGAGTGACCTTCATCTGCTCGCCCAGAAGGAAGGAGAGCCCCTACGCAAGTACATTCAGAGGTTCAGCCGTGTACAATATAACATCCCAGACGTCCACCCCACCGCGGTCATCAGCGCGTTCCATCAGAACGTGCATAACCGCAGGATGCGGGAGGAGATGGCGATGTCCAGGATCAGAGACGTTAGTGAGCTGTATGCCCTGGCCGACAAGTGTGCACGTGCTGAGGAAGGGAGGAAACTCCCCGGAGAGAAGACCGAAGCAGAAGGATCTGACAGTGAGGATGCTGCCCCGGCAAAGAAAAACCGGCGGCGGAACAGGAAGAAGAAAGGCAAAGAGGTGCTAGTCGTTGAGCAGTCCGGCAACGAAGGTGGCGCCAAGAAGGCCAAAGTTGGTAGCTCCGGCAAGGAAGTTGCCGCGTGCACCAACTGCCAGGCTGTGGCAGTCGCCGACAAGCAGGATGGCTCCGACAAGCAGTACTGCAAGATTCACCGCACCAAGGGCCATGACCTCCAGAGCTGCAAGAAGGTCGAGCAGCTTGTCCAGCAGCAAAAGGCTGAGTATGAGCGACGCTACGAAGAGGTGCGCTTGCCGTCGAGGACGCACCATCGAGCTCCACCAGCAAGTGTAAGAAGACGATGGCAGCTGCGCCAGAGACGAAAAAGGTGTCCGCCAAGGAGGACGGCACTGGTGGTACCTTCACCATCAGTGCCACTCTCGACCCTAAATAGGAAAGCGCGCTCGTTGCTTTCCTGCGGGCGAATGTCGACGTGTTTGCGTGGCAACCGTCTGACATCCCCGGTGTTCCCAGGAAAGTGATTGAGCACCACCTTGCCGTTTGTCCTCATGCGCGGCCCGTCAAGCAGAAGGTTAGGAAACAAGCAGTGGAGCGCCAAGAGTTCATAGCAGAAGAGATCAAGAAGTTGGAAGCAGCAGGCCTTGTCAGAGGAGTGCTCCATCCTACGTGGTTGGCCAATCCTGTAGTCGTGCGCAAAGCAAACGGGAAATGGAGACTTTGTATCGATTTTACCGATGTTAACAAAGCTTGTCCCAAAGACCCATTTCCTTTGCCGCGCATTGACCAGATTGTTGACTCCACAGCTGGATGTGATTTGCTTTCATTTCTTGACGCATATTCAGGATATCATCAGATCTTCATGGCAGAAGAGGATGAGGAGAAGATCGCATTTATTACTCCATGTGGCACGTATTGTTTCATACGAATGCCTTTCGGATTAAAAAATGCTGGTTCAACATTTGCAAGATTAGTCCATGTCGCCCTTGAGCCGCAAATACACAGAAATGTGGAAGCCTACATGGATGATATAGTGGTCAAGAGCAAGGACAGGGCAACTCTGATTCAAGATTTGGACGAAACGTTTGCAAATCTGCGCAAGATCAGCCTCAAGCTCAACCCAGAGAAGTGTGTGTTTGGAGTTCCTTCCGGCAAGCTTCTCGGGTTCTTCGTGTCTCAGCGGGGAATTGAAGCCAATCCCGACAAGATCATGGCCATTGAGCAGATTGAAGCACCCAAGCGCGTCAAGTATGTACAAAGACTTGCCGGTTGTGTGGCTGCTCTCAGCAGGTTTATCTCTCGGTCTGCTGAGCGCGCCCTGCCGTTTTTCAAATTATTGAAAAAGGCAGGCCCAATGAGATGGACTCCGGAAGCGGAGGCTGCGCTGCAAGACTTGAAGAGATACCTGTCCTCCCCTCCAATACTTGTCGCACCTAAGCCACAAGAGAAGTTGCTGCTGTATATAGCGGCAACCAATCAAGTGGTTAGTGCTGCGTTAGTAGCAGAGAGGGAGGCAGATGACGAGCCTGCAACCATGGCAAGCACATCCAGCGACAAGAAGGGGGCTTCCCCCGACAAGCTCTGGTGCCGACAAAGATGGATCTGCGCAGATGCGAGAGGAGATACAGAAGAAGGTGGTGCAGCGCCCAGTTTACTTTGTCAGTTCCCTTTTGCAGGGGGCTAGGTCAAGGTACTCTGGCATGCAGAAATTGCTTTTCGGCCTCCTCGTGGCCTCGAGAAAGCTGCGCCATTACTTCCAAGCACATGAGATCACAGTTGTCACTCGCTTTCCGCTGAAGAGGATACTACAGAATCCAGAAGCGACAGGCAGGATTGTTGAGTGGGCACTGGAACTGTCAAGCTTTGGCCTCAAGTTTGAGAGTACTTCAACTATCCAAAGCAGAGCATTGGCAGAATTTATAGCAGAATGGACGCCAACACCAGATGAAGAAATTCCAGAAACGAGCATCCCCGTCAAGGAAGCGAGCAAAGAATGGCTGATGTACTTTGATGGTGCCTTTTCGCTGTAAGGCGCCGGCGCTGGTGTGCTACTTGTCGCACCCACCGGAGAGCACCTCAAGTACATATTCCAGATGCACTTTCCCAAGGAGAAGGCAACAAACAATACTGCAGAGTATGAGGGATTGCTTGCCGGTCTCAGGATCGCGGCAGACCTTGGGATCAAGAAGCTCATTGTCAGGGGTGACTCACAGCTTGTCGTCCGCCAAGTAAACAAGAGTTATCAGAGTCCGTTGATGGAAGCTTACGTCGACGAAGTGAGAAAGCTAGAAGAGCGCTTTGACGGCTTACAAATGGAGCATGTTCCAAGAGCTCAGGACACCATTGCTAATGGCCTATCAAAGTGCGCCGCACTTAAGCTACCTGTGGAACCAGGGATCTTTGTGCTCAAGCTGACTCAACCGTCCGTAGCACCATCAACTGGACAGAGCAAGAAGAGGAAGTTGATTTCTGGTGACTATTTGCCGGCAGAGCTTCCCGAAGCCGCCGCCAAGAAGGTCCCTAAGATCAACGCCGAAGGCGCTGAGGAGCAGTCTGCTCCGGCAAGCCCTAGGGTTTGTTCCGTTGAAGCAGAAGCTCCCGATAAGTTTTGCTCCGGCAAGCTTGTCGGGGAACATCAAGCTCCGGCAGAGACGCAGCTTCTCGCCGTAGAAGCGGATGTTCCCGCAGCAGCTGAGACCAACAACAAGAGCGCTGAGGAGCAAGATGCTCCGGCAAGCCCTAGGGTTTGTTCCGTTGAAGCAGAAGCTCCCGACAAGTTTTGCTCCGGCAAGCTTGTCGGGGAATGTCAAGCTCCGGCAGAGCCGCAGATTCTTGCCGTAGAAGCGAATGTTCCCACAGCAGCAGATTTGCCTTTAGTCCTTGTTGTCGAGCCGCAAGCTCCAGCATGGGCACAGCAGATAGTCCGTTTCCTTCAGACAGGAGAACTTCTCGAAGAGCAAGAAGAAGCGGAAAGAGTAGCCCGACAGTCAAGTATGTACCATTTTGTCGACGAGACACTGTACAGAAGAAGACTCAATGGTGTGAAATTGAAGTGTATTCGCCGGGAAGACGGACAGAAGCTGTTGGCAGAGATACATGGAAGCATATGTGGTCACCACATTGGCGCAAGAGCACTTGTCGGCAAAGCATTCCGGCAAGGTTTCTTCTGGCCAACAGCCCTCCAGGATGCAACTGCACAAGTAACCAAGTGTGAAGCGTGCCAGATCCATTCCAAGCAGATACACCAACCAGCTCAAGCTCTCCAGACGATCCCTTTATCCTGGCCATTTTCGGTCTGGGGGCTCGACATCCTCGGCCCCTTTTCCCGAGCTGTCAGGGGCTTTGAGTACTTGTACGTTGCAATCGACAAGTTCACAAAGTGGATGGAAGTGGAACCAGTGAGGAAGGTGACCGCACAGTCAGCCATCAAGTTCTTCAGGTCGATTGTTTGCCGCTTTGGGATCCCTAACAGGATAATCACCGACAACGGTACACAATTCACGAGCCGCACCTTCATGCAGTACGTCCAAGATCTTGGCGCCAAGATCTGCTTCGCTTCTGTTGCTCACCCGAGAAGCAACGGTCAAGCGGAGAGGGCAAATGCTGAAGTGCTGCGCGGGCTCAAGACCAGAACTTTCGACAGGCTGCACAAGTGCGGAAGAAACTAGATCGAGGAGCTGCCGGTGGTTCTTTGGTCGATTAGGACGACACCAAATCGAGCCACTGGCCAGACACCTTTCTCTCTAGTCTATGGAGCAGAGGCAGTTATCCCCACGGAACTCGTATACGGGTCACCTCGAGTGCTCGCTTATGATGAGCTTGAGCAAGAGCAGGTGCGACAAGATGACGCGCTGCTCCTTGAGGAAGACCGTCTTCAGGCTGCTGTGCGAGCTGCTCGCTACCAGCAAGCTTTGCGCCGCTACCATAGCCGCAAAGTTAACGCCAGAAGTCTCGAGGAAGGCGACCTTGTTCTTCGACGTGTCTAGTCCGCCAAGAATTCCAACAAGTTGACGCCGAAGTGGGAAGGCCCTTACCGGGTGAAACGAGTCACTAGGCCTGGCACTGTCCGCCTTGAGACCGAAGATGGCATTCCGGTGAGCAACTCCTGGAATATTGAGCATCTTCGTAAGTTTTACCCGTAAGGCGCGGTTGCCGGAACCTGTTCCGGCAACCACCTTTTGTACAAGTCTTGCCACTGTTGCATGTAATCCTTTGTACAAAGCCGGGCGCAGACCCCGTGCATAAGTAAAGCTCATGTGCTACGCACATTTTGTCATTTTCATGCCTTCTATTTTTTGCATGTGTTATCTGACATTTTGTGCAGCACCTGCTCCACGGTAAGCAATAACGAGCCATAAGGCTCCATATCTTTATTTTCTCTTCTTTCTTTTTTCTCAAGGAAAGGAAGGTTCCCTCGCCCACAAGTTTGCCGGGGGGGAAAGGAGAAGATAATGGTGTGGACCAGGCGTCGTTCAAGAAAGTTTCGCCTTGCCGGGAAGCAAACAACAGAAAAGCTAAGTTGCCAAAGTTTGAGCAATCAGATTTTTTAAATTTCTAAGTTATCTCCCTTGAACGACCGCACTTTGTATGGAAAACCTGTGCGCGGAGGAACCGACTCGTAGCTAGTAGCGCCCTTACTTTGTTTCGAGTCCGCTCAACAACTTAAGTGAGCTGCTAGCGCCCTTACTTTGTTTCGAGTCCGCTCAACAACTTAAGTGAGCCGCTAGCGCCCTTACTTTGTTTCGAGTTCGCTCAACAACTTAAGTGAGCTGCGACTAGTTGCGACAAGGTTTCTTGTCGGTAACGGCACCGCCAGCAGGCTGCTGACGTTCCGCACTCAGCACTCGCGGCTTAAGTGCCGGCACTGGCAAGTTCCCTAAAAAGCGTAAGGTAAAAAGACATACAACGGGAGGAATCAAGTAAAGGGAATAACATTGCGAATCATTGCCCAGAACAGAGTTATATTACAAAAATGGCTTGTCACGGCTCTAACAGATTGTTTTCATGACAAGATAAACAACGACAAGGAAAGAAGAAATGGGCGGCCTAATCTACGCGATCGCCTTCAACCCTCTTGATCCCGCTCACCTTGTCCACAATGGGTGAGACAAGGGCTTTGAGCTCCTCCAGATCAGCCTCCGGCGGCAAGGTCTTGATGATGTTGGTGAGGCGGAGGCCCGGATTGCGAAAGGCCACCTTCATCAATACTTTCTGGAGGGCCCCCGCGCAGATCTTGCGCGACTTGTCAGCCAGTTGCTTGGGGATCCTCTCCCGGAGTCGCTGAAGGGCCGTCGCCACGCCCTTGAAGAACAGAACGAGCTTGGCGCTGGGTTGGAGGTTGTCGTCGGAGGGATACCCGAGATCCTCCATCCCCAGTTGCGCCAGCTCCTTGTCGATGTCCGTGGCGGCGTTCACAAGACTCTCCGTCCAGTGCGTCACGGTCTCCCTGAAGGCGTTCTGGGCAGCAGCAGCACTCTCCAGCAGCGCCTTGTCGGCCTTGATTTCCTCCTTCAAGGCCGCCTCCCGCTTCTTGGCGCTGTCCAGAGTCTTGGTCAAAGTGGTTAGCTTCAACTCAAGATCCACGTTGGAGACCTTGGCGGCGCTGAGCTCCTTGCCCTTCTCGGAGAGATCGGCCTCCAGCCGCGCCACCTTCGTCTTCAACTCCTCCTTGGCGGCCTCGGCGGCGGCGACAGCGTCCTCCGCTTGCTTGAGGGCTCCGCCAAGTTTCTCCTCGCGCGAGGCAAGCTCCTCTTCGTGGGCGTCAAGATTGACCTTCCGCTGCGCCAGCTCGCCCTCCTCCGCGGCTAGCTTCACAGCAGCAAGTCGCTGGCGCTCTTCGGCTTCGGCCTTCTCGAGGAGAAAGGCCTTCTGCGCTTCAACAAGCTGCTCCCGCTCCTCCGCCAGGGATCGGAGGGCTTCCCGGTGGAAACCCCCGAGCTCTTCCACGCGCTTTTCAATGTCTGCTCCCGCCTTCACGACAAGCGCCTCGCGGGACTCCAGCTTGGCTTGTCGCGCGCGGTAGAGCGACATCAACTTCCGCAGCAGCCGCTCTTCTTCGGGCTCGTTGCTGCTGCTGCTTGGCGCGTCAACCAGCGTCAGCCCGGCGGAGGCGAGCACTTCCCCGTCGAAGATCTCCCCCTCGACCGGCGCCCTGGAGCTTGATGCCCAGGGGAGGTTGATGAAGACGTCATCGCCGGCCTTCAGGTATACGCCTGGCTGGGGCTCTCCGGAGCCTGGCGCTGCGGCAGCGACAGACGGGTCGGCGGTCGGTGTAGCGCCTGGCGCTCCTGCGGCCTCAGGGCCGTCAGTGCGATCGTCGGACCCCTCGCCAGTTGCCACGGCGTCAGCCTTGGCGGCCTCTGCGCCGGCGGCATCGCCACCACCGGCTGCTTCGTCGGCGACGACCTCGGTCTCCATTGGTTCTGTAGCAGATGGGTCTGATAGCCGGAAAGGGGAGAAGAATCAAGCAAAAATCCAACGAAAAGAAGATCAGAAGAAGAAGAACCCAAGGGAAGTTTTGAAGCAGGAGGAGTACCTGCACCAGGTTTTGCAGTTGTGGTCTCCGCCATCGGGGGGCCGCTGGTACTGTCCCTTGCCGGGAAGCCCTCCCTTGCCGGAGACTTCTCCCTTACCGGGAAGCCCTCCCTTGCCAGAGAATTCTCCCTTGTCGGGGGATTCTCCCTTGGCTCCTGGTGGGGCTGCTCGGCTCCTACACAAGTCAACAAGCAGATATCAGCAAAGACAAGTACCCAAGCGCGCCTCGCAACAGAAAGTAAATCATACACTTACGCTGGGGGCTGCCCTGGAGAAAAGTCGCCGGGTCCGGCAAGGTTGTCTCGGGCGCGCCACCTGCTGTCGCAGTGGGCTCGTCCTCGATGACGATCACCGGGACCTTAGCTCTCTTCGCCGCTCTCTGGGCCAGAGTCCTGAAGAGGAACAGGTTCAGCGAAAAGCAAGTGAGAAACAAGACAAAACAGCAAGAATTGAAGAACTATAAGTACAGCAAGAGAAGCTTACTCTTCTTCTTCTTCCTCGTCGGAGTTGAACGCGGAGAAGTCGAAGTCCGGCGCGCGCCCGGCGTGAGGAGGCGGAGGGGTAGCTTCCCTTGGCCGCTTGGCCGGAGCGGTGGTGGTGGTCTGAGACGACCCCGCTCCGGTTGTCGGCGCGGCATGAGTAGCGGCAGGGACTGAAGCAGTGGTCCGGCTAGACTCCGCTCCAGTTGCCGTCGCAGCATGAGGCGCTCCCACGGCAACGGTGTTTGCCGCGGTAGAGCGTGTCACGCGGCGCGGCGACTGTTGACCCGCTTGCCGCTCCGCCACGTCACTGGCCTTGCGGAGACGCCTTCTTGGTGGGGATGGAGGCTCTGCTTGCGGCAAGCTGCTCGAAGATGAGGAGGAAGAAGAGTTGATTTCCAATGAGCCGCTCGTGTCCTTGGCGGGCTCGCTCGGCTCGGCGTCGCGCCCGGCAAGCTCCTTCTTGCCGACGGGCTCCCCTCGCTCGGCACGGCTTGCCGATTCCGCTGCATCAGCCTCCTCCACAGTGAATCCGAACTCGCCCGCGGCTGCGGCTCCCGCTGCCTCTTCCAGCCTGGCGGCAATGAGCGCCATCTCCGCATCGATGGTGTCGCGGGTGAGGCCGTCCTTCTCGTCGGGGCGGATTGGCACCTCCACCAAGTCGTCGAAGAACTGCTGAACGACCTCGTCTGCAGGCTCCTGCCAAGTTGGCACAATCCCATGCGAGTCGCACTCCGGCATCATTGCGCGGATGCGATCGAGCGCGGAATTGTTGCACAACGGAACGACGCCCCCTGGCAACCTGAACACCTCGGGATGTTGGGGGTCATATTTGAACAGCTCCTGCAGCATTGCGTTGAGCTCCAGGACTGTGAAGTTGTAGTTGAGGCCCGGCCGCAGCCTCATAATGTCTGCCGCGTTCTTGAACTCCCAAGTGGGCCTCCCCCATTCCTGCAGGGGGGCGACGCGGCGGTGAAGGAAGTCTGCGCCAACGGCGCCTACAGTAAGCCCGGCAAGCCTGAGACGCAGGATCCTGGTGACGGCAATCTTCAGCCTGTCGTCTTCCGGGGCCACGTCACTCCAATCGCTGCCGCGTGCTACTGGGGTTTGGCGCCGGGTGGTGAATGGCTACGGATTCTCCTCGTCAATCCAGCACCAATCTGCTCTCCAGTCCTCCCACTTGCCGCGGAACTCTCCCTCCAGATAGGTTTCCTTCTTGCTGGCCCTTGAGATCCAGGCAATTCTGCCGGATAGAGGCTCTCCTCTCTCTACTCGGGGTATGAAGAAGTGGCGGAAGAGGGCTACGTTGGGATGGACTCCGACAAAGTTTTCGCAGAGATGTGCAAAAACTGCCATGGTCAGAACGGCATTGGGGGTGAAGTCAAGGAGGTGGAATCCATAGGTATTCATAATGTCACAGAAGAATTCAGAGAAAGGCGGGCAGAGCCCGCAGTAGAAGAACAGAGCGAAGAAGGGGTATCCATTTGGGGCCTTCTTCCAAGCGGCGGCGGGGAGTACCTTTGTGCGCGGTTGCGCTCGTGTCTCCTCCGACCAGAAGAGGTAGTAGTTCTCCCTCAGCTCCTTCGCGGCAAGCTTGGGGGGGAAAACTGTGCGCTCCTTCCGCAGCGCCGCGAGCCGCTGTGCCTCGGTCGACTTCACGACCTTCCCCTTGTCGGCTTTTGGAGCCATGGTGGAAGTGGTGGAGGAGATGGACGGCGTTGCTGGCGCTGGTGGCGATGGGGGGGGGGCGGAGCGCTGCTCTCTTTCGGCTTTGGGAAGACGAGGGAGCGGCGGAGATTTCTGAGATTGGAAGCAGCAACGGGCGAATGTGCGAACTGCCCCTGTTTCCCCTGCTTATAAAGAGGGAGGGGGCGGACGTTCCGCATTTCTGAATAAAGAAACCCCCACGTTCTCTCCCACGACGCCGCATTCGACGCGTGCCGTTCGGGGAGGGCGCGGTGGATACGGAGTAAGATACGGCGTAACCTAGGCCGCGCGTGCCCGTGCCCTGTTTTGGGCCTGGACAACAGCGCTCGGCACCGTGTATGGCCCAGGCCCGGGGGCTCCTGTCGGTGTACTAGAGTAGGGGTACCCTAGTATCCCGAACTTGTGCATGGGCAGTCGCAGCATCCCGCGGCAAGGCTTGCCGGGTTACCGCCAAGGTCCTCCGTGGTTCCTTTGGAGCCATTCAAGAACAAAGTGTCCAAGCCAAGAAGACAAGACCCCGGCAAGAGGAGCTTGCCGGGAAGGCTAACAAAAGCATCCCAAGACCCCGGCAAGAGGAGCTTGCCGGGAAGGCCACCCAAGGCATTGCAAGGAACTTGCCGCGGCGCACCACGCGCCCCGGCAAGGCCCGGTGAGCGACAAGCTCCCGGACGCGACAAGACAACGACAGCGGCAGGGCGCTTGCCGCGACAAGCCACCTCCCTAGGCCCGCGCTCCAGCACATCCACCAACGTGTCGCTCTGGGGCCCTTCTAGGCGTACGTGGCGGGAGGCTGTGCAGCCAGCGGCGTGCGGTGGCAAGCGGCGCTGACAAGATCGCCATCGTGGCGAACGGTGGCGTCCCTGGCGGTCCCTTTTCGCACTGTTTAGGCGACACAGACGGGCATTTAAGGCCCTTGTCCCCTGCCATCAGGGTTAGGTATGATACACTGTAGCAGGTAGCTGTGCCTACCACAGCACCTTTCCATTTTTGCCCTTTACCTCCGTTGCCACCTGTCGGTAACCCCTTGAGCATATAAAAGGAGGCCCGTGCGCAACGTAGAGGGGGATTCGAACACTCACGCTCGGTCTTGTTAGCTGTGGGTGTGTACTGTAGCACTCCGCGCTCCCGAGCAAGAAATCAATACAAACCACAAAGCAGGAGTAGGGTTTTACGCATCCGTGCGGCCCGAACCTGGGTAAATCGCTCGCGTGCATCGCCTCGATCCGCTCTTTGCACGATCTCCGCCCCCGCCGAACCGAAAGGGACCCGGTCCGCCGGTCCCATAGGTGCCCGTGGATCAGTACCCCGGCACCACTATTATGGATTTCAAGGAATTTAACTATGAAAATTGCTCTTTGATTTATTGTATTTCCTTGTTGCAATCCGTGCTAAAATCTCCTCATGCTTATAGTCAAAATAAAGCGTTTACTAAACATATCGTTGATGCCTTGATGCAATCTTATGAAAAAAAACTTGAATTGGAAGTTTCTATCCCTAGAAAACTTTATGATGAGTGGGAACCAACTATTAAAATAAAAATAAAAATTATGAGTTTTATGCTTTGTGTGATTTGGGTGCTAGTGTCTCTACTATTCCCAAAACTTTGTGTGATTGACTAGATTTCCGTGTTTTTGATGATTGCTCTCTAAACTTGCATTTTGCGGATTCCACTATTAAAAAACCTATGGGAAGAATTAATGATGTTCTTATTGTTGCAAATAGGAATTATGTGCCCGTAGATTTTATCGTTCTTGATATAGATTGCAATCCTTCTTGCCCTATTATTCTTGGTAAACCTTTCCTTAAAACTGTTGGTGCAATTATTGATATGAAGGAAGGGAATATTAGATTTCAATTTCCATTAAAAAGGGCATGGAACACTTCCATAGAAATAAAATAAAATTACCATATGAATCTATCATCAGAGCCACTTAGGGATTGCCTACCAAAGATGGAAATACCTAGATCTATTCTTGCTTGTTATGCCTAGCTAGGGGCGTTAAACGATAGCGCTTGTTGGGAGGCAACCCAATTTTATTTTTATTCCTTGCTTTTTGCTCCTGTTTAGTAATAAATAAATTATCTAACCTCTGTTTTGGTTGTTTTTTTGTGTTTAATCAGTGTTTGTGCCAAGTGAACCGTTGGGAAGACTTGGGGAAAGTCTTGTTGAACTTGCTGTAAAAACAGAAACTTTAGCGCTCATGATAACTGCTGTCATTTTTATTTGGAAAGTGCTATTTAGTTAATTCTTTTTGCAGATGATTAATAGATAAATTCCTCACGTCCAGCAATTTATTTTAGAATTTTTTGGGTTCCAGATCTTGCGCTAGCTACAGATTACTACAGACTGTTCTGTTTTTGACAGATTATGTTTTTCGTGTGTTGTTTGCTTATTTTGATGAATCTATGGCTAGTAAAATAGTTTATAATCCATAGAGAAGTTGGAATACGGTAGGTATAACACCAATCTATACCTACTAATAAAGCACCTATTGCTTCTGGTGGTACGTTATGTAATTTACCCTATAAGTTGAGAAAAATTACCCACCAATGCCACCCGTAAGTCAAAAACCGATTCGGTATTTCCAAAGTCTCCGCTGCGATTAGTGCTCTTATAGAGAAGATTCCACAAATAGTTCACACAGACATCGATAGCCCAGTGGCTGGAGCTTGTCTCTTTCCACCCGGAGACTGGGGTTCGACCCTAGGCTTGGCAAATTTCCCCTCAATTTTTGTCACGCACCCCCCTCCACCAATGCGCGTTCATGGGCCAGCCCGCAGGCGTGATGCCCCTGTTTTTTTTCATCTTTGGTCTGTTTGTTTTTTCATTTCTTATTTTGTTTTTCCCTTCTCCAAATTTCAAAATGTTGCGAATTTTGAAAAACATGTTCGAGAAATTATAAAATATTTTCGAATTAAAAAAAATTTGGGAAATCATGAAATTTACACAGTTTCAAAAATATTAGTAATTTAAAACTATTACTAATTTTAAAAAATTGTTCTTAAATTTAAAAAAAATCACAATTTGGAAAAATATATCTGATAATAAAACCATGTTCATGATTTTGAAAAAATAATCATGTATTCGAAACAAATTCGTGAATCAAACAAAAATGTCCATCAAATTTTAGAGCTAGCTTGCCAAGTGTCACTTAACAGATGGTCTAAACAGTACAGTTACAACCAAAATATTTTCTTTAAAGTTTTTGTGTGCAGATTCAAGTATTTTTAAGATATTCATGTCTTTCAAACCCAAGCTCTAAATTTAGCACGCTATTTATGAAAATAGCTCAGAAAAAATTGTAGATTCTAAATATGATATTATCTTGCATGTTAATTATTTTTATGTGCAAAATTAATTAGTACTTCTCCTTTTCTATTAAAGGCATGGATGTTTCTTACTCCCATTTTTCGCACGTCACTTATTATCAGATTTTCATCCGTCGTTTGGTTCGTCCATTTGCACATAAAATAGAAAAATAAAATAAAATATGTTCACAATTTTTTGCAAATAGTATAAAACGTTTATGAATTCAAAAAATGTTCTTTATTTTAGAAATTGTTCGAAAAATTGTAAAAGTGTTCATTTGAAAAATGTTCATGATTTAAAATGTGTGCACGAGTTTAAAAAAATGTTCATGATGTCAAAAATTGTTCATATTTTCACGAAATTGAGAGTGATATTGTATCTCGATGATGCAACAAAATATGGTCATAGCCATTGAAGATTATGAAAAAATCTCCCGTTGCAACGCACGGGCCCTTTTGCTAGTATAAATAAAGAATGAGTTCATTATAGTACCTTGAAGTGGTCTTTTGTTTTCTTTCGCTAACGGAGCTCACGAGTTTTCTACTTTAAGTTTTGTGTTGTGAAGTTTTCAAGTTTTGGGTAAAGATTTGATGGATTATGGAACAAGGAGTGGCAAGAGCCTAAGCTTGGGGATGCCCATGGCACCCCCAAGATAATCTAAGGACACCTAAAATCCAAATCTTGGGGATGCCCCGGAAGGCATCCCCTTTTTTCGTCTACTTCTATTGGTAACTTTACTTGGAGCTATATTTTTATTCACCACATGATATGCGTTTTGCTTGGAGCTTCTTTTATGATTTTAGTCTTTGCTTGTTAGTCTACCACAATCATCCTTGCTGTAAACACCTTTTGAGAGAGCCATACATGATTTGGAATTTGATAGAATACTCTATGTGATTCACTTATATCTTTTGAGCTTTATAGTTTTGCTCTAGTGCTTCACTTATATCTTTTAGATCACGGTGGTGGATTTGTTTTATAGAAAATATTGATCTCTCATCCTTCACTTAGATTATTTTGAGAGTCTTAATAGCATGGTAATTTGCTTAAAATCCTAATATGCTTGGTATGCAAGATTAATAATAAAACTTTCATATGAGTGTGTTGAATACTAAGAAAAGTTTGATGCTTGATGATTGTTTTGAGATATGGAGGTAATAATATCAAAGTCATGCTAGTTGAGTAGTTGTGAAATTGAGAAATACTTGTGTTGAAGTTTGCAAGTCCCGTAGCATGCACGTATGGTAAACGCTATGCAACAAATTTGAAACATGAGGTGTTATTTGATTGTCTTCCTTATGAGTGGCGGTCGGGGACGAGCGATGGTCTTTTCCTACCAATCTATCCCCCTAGGAGCATGCCCGTAGTGCCGAGGTTTTTGATGACATGTAGATTTTTGCAATAAGTATGTGAGTTCTTTATGACTAATGTTGAGTCCACGGATTATACGCACTCTCACCCTTCCATCCTTGCTAGCCTCTTCGGTACCGTGCATTGCCCTTTCTCACATTGAGAGTTGGCGCAAACTTCGCCGATGCATCCAAACCCCGTGATATGATACGCTCTTTCACACATAAACCTCCTTATATCTTCCTCAAAACAGTCACCATACCTACCTATTATGGCATTTCCATAGCCATTCCGAGATATATTGCCATGCAACTTTCCATCATTCCGTTCATCATGACACACTCATCATTGTCATATTGCTTAGCATGATCATGTAGTTGACACAGTATTTGTGGAAAAGCCACCGTTCATAATTCTTTCATACATGTCACTCTTGGTTCATTGCATATCCCGGTACACCGCCGGAGGCATTCATATAGAGTCATCTTTGTTCTAGTATCGAGTTGTAATCATTGAGTTGTAAATAAATAGAAGTGTGATGATCATCATTATTAGAGCATTGTCCCAAGTGAGGAATAAAAAAAAGAAAGGCCATAAAAAAAAGAAGGCCCCCCCAAAAAAGAGAAATGCCATTAAAAAAAGAGAAGGACCAAAAAAATGAGAGAAAAAGAGAGAAGGGACAATGTTACTATCCTTTTACCACACTTGTGCTTCAAAGTAGCACCATGATCTTCATAGTAGAGAGTCTCTCATGTTATCACTTTCATATACTAGTGGGAATTTTTCATTATAGAACTTGGCTTGTATATTCCAACAATGGGCCTCCTCAAGTGCCCTAGGTCTTCATGAGGAAGCAAGTTGGATGCACACCCACTAGTTTCTTTTGTTGAGCTTTCATACATTTATAGCTCTAGTGCATCCGTTGCATGGCAATCCCTACTCCTTGCATTAACATCAATCGATGGGCATCTCCGTAGCCCATTGATTAGCCTCATTGATGTGAGACTTTCTCCTTTTTTGTCTTCTCCACATAACCCCCCTCCATTATATTCTATTCCACCCATAGTGCTATGTTCATGGCTCGCGCTCATATATTGCGTGAAAGTTTATAGGTTTGAGATTACTAAAGTATGAAACAATTGCTTGGCTTGTCATCGGGGTTGTGCATGATGATAGCATTCTTGTGTGACGAAAATGAAACATGACTAAACTATATGATTTTGTAGGGATGGACTTTCTTTGGCCATGTTATTTTCAGAAGACATAATTGCTTAGTTAGTATGCTTGAAGTATTATCATTTTTATGTCAATATGAACTTTTGTCTTGAATCTTTCGGATCTGAATATTCATACCACAATTAAGAAGAATTACATTAAAATTATGCCAAGTAGCACTCCGCATCAAAAATTCTGTTTTTATCATTTACCTACTCGAGGACGAGCAGGAATTAAGCTTGGGGATGATTGATACGTCTCCAACGTATCTATATTTTTTGATTGCTCCATGCTATATTATCTACTGTTTTAGACATTATTGGGCTTTATTTTCCACTTTTATATTATTTTTGGGACTAACCTATTAACCGGAGGCCCAACCTAGAATTGTTGTTTTTTGCCTGTTTTAGGGTTTCGAAGAAAAGGAATATCAAACGGAGTCCAAACGGAATGAAACCTTCGAAAACGTGATTTTCTCATCAGATAAGATCCAGGAGACTTGGACCCTACGTCAAGAAAGCCACGAGGTGGTCACGAGGGTGGAGGGTGCGCCCCCCTGCCTCGTGGGCCCCTCGAAGCTCCACCGACGTACTTCTTCCTCCTATATATATCCACGTACCCCAAACGATCGGGGACGGAGCCAAAAACCTAATTCCATCGCCGCAACTTTCTGTATCCACAAGATCCCATCTTGGGGCCTGTTCCGGAGCTCCGCCGGAGGGGGCATCAATCACGGAGGGCTTGTACATCATCATCCAAGCCCCTCTGATGAAGTGTGAGTAGTTTACTTCAGACCTACGGGTCCATAGCTAGTAGCTAGATGGCTTCTTCTCTCTTTTTGGATCTCAATACAATGTTCTCCCCCTCTCTCGTGGAGATCTATTCGATGTAATCTTCTTTTTGCGGTGTGTTTGTTGAGACTGATGAATTGTGGGTTTATGATCAAGTCTATCTATGAATAATATTTGAATCTTCTCTGAATCCTTTTATGTATGATTGGTTATCTTTGCAAGTCTCTTCGAATTATCAGTTTGGTTTGGCCTACTAGATTGGTTGTTCTTGCCATGGGAGAAGTGCTTAGCTTTGGGTTCGATCTTGTGATGTCCTTTCCCAGTGACAGAAGGGGCAGCAAGGCACGTATTGTATCGTTGCCATCAAGGATAACAAGATGGGGTTTTTATCATATTGCATGAAACTATCCCTCTACATCATGTCATCTTGCTTAAGGCGTTACTCTGTTTTTAACTTAATACTCTAGATGCATGCTGGATAGCGGTCGATGAGTGGAGTAATAGTAGTAGATGCAGAATCGTTTCGGTCTACTTGTCTCGGACGTGATGCCTATATACATGATCATACCTAGATATTCTCATAACTATGCTCAATTCTGTCAATTGCTCAATAGTAATTTGTTCACCCACCATAGAATACTTATGCTCTTGAGAGAAGCCACTAGTGAAACCTATGGCCCCCGGGTCTCTTTCTCATCATATCAATCTCCGTCACTTTATTATTGCTTTGCTTTTACTTTATTTACTTTGCATCTCTATACCAAAAATACCAAAAATATTATTTATCATCTCTATCAGATCTCACTTTCGTAAGTGACCGTGAAGGGATTGACAACCCCTAACCGCGTTGGTTGCGTTGAGCTATTGTTTTTGTGTAGGTAAGAGGGACTCGAGCGTAGCCTCCTACTGGATTGATACCTTGGGTCTCAAAAACTAAGGAAAATACTTACGCTACTTTGCTGCATCATCCCTTCCTCTTCGAGGAAATCCAACGCAGTGCTCAAGAGGTAGCATCAGGACCACTCCCGGTGATGACCGTAGTTTGAGGAGTTCATGTATTCACTATGTGTTAATGCTTTGGTCTGGTACTCTATTAAAAGGAGGCTTTAATATCCCTTAGTTTCCAATAGGACCCTGCTGCCACCGGAGGGTAGGACAAAAGATGTCATGCAAGTTCTTTCCATAAGCACACATGACTATATTTGGAATACATGCCTATATTACATTGATGAACTGGAGCTAGTTCTGTGTCACCCTAGGTTATGACTATTACATGATCGATCGCATCCGACATAATTCTCCATCACCAATCCATTGCCTACGAACTTTCCATATATTGTTCTTCGCTTATTTACTTTTCCGCTGTTACTGTACAATCACTATAAAACACCAAAAATATTACTTTTGCTACCGTTACCTTTTACCACCGTCACCACTACTATCATATTACTTTGCTACTAGATACCTTGCTGCAGATATTACGTTTCCAGGTGTGGTTGAATTGACAACTCAGCTGCTAATACTTGAGAATATTCTTTGGCTCCCCTTGTGTCGAATAAATAATTTTGGGTTGAATACTCTACCCTCGAAAACTGTTGCGATCCCCTATACTTGTGGGTTATCAGAGGGCTTCTACATCAACACCATAGCCTCTCCGATGATGTGTGAGTAGTTTACCACAGACCTTTGGGTCAATAGTTATTAGCTAGATGGCTTCTTCTCTCTCTCTTTGGATCTCAATACAAAGTTCTCCTCGATCTTCTTGGAGATCTATTCGATGTAACTCTTTTTGCGGTGTGTTTGCCGAGATCCGATGAATTGTGGTATTATGAACTTGATTATCTATGAATATTATTTGATTCGTCTCTGAATTCTTATATGCATGATTTGATATCTTTGCAAGTCTCTTCGAATTATTGGTTTAGTTGGCCTACTAGATTGATCTTTCTTGCAATGGGAGAAGTGCTTAGCTTTGGCTTCAATCTTGTGGTGCTTGATCGCAGTGACAGAAAGGGAAACGACATGTATTGTATTGTTGCCATCGAGGATAAAAAGATGGTGTTTATATCATATTGCTAGAGTTTATCCCTCTATATCATGTCATCTTGCCTAATGCGTTACTCTGTTCTTATGAACTTAATACTCTAGATGCCTGCTGGATAGCGGTCGATGTGTGGAGTAATAGTAGTAGATGCAGAATCGTTTTGGTCTACTTGTCACGGATGTGATGCCTATATTCATGATCATTGCCTTAGATATCTTCATAACTATGCGCTTTTCTATCAATTGCTCGGTAGTAATTTGTTCACCCACCGTAATACATGATATCTTGAGAGAAGCCACTAGTGAAACCTATGGCCCCCGGGTCTACTTTACATCATATAAGTTTCCAATCTACAATTCTAGTTTACTATCTATTTTTCAATCTATATCACAAAAATACCAATCAGATCTCACTTTCATAAGTGACCGTGAAGGGATTGACAACCCCTTTATCACGTTGGTTGCGATTCTTGTTTGTTTGTGCTGGTACTAGGGGATTTGCGTGTAGTCTCCTACTGGATTGATACCTTGGTTCTCAAAAACTGAGGGAAATACTTACGCTACTTTGTTGCATCACCCTTTCCTCTTCAAGGGAAAACCAACGCATGCTCAAGAGGTAGCATTAGTATATCCCCTGGATTAATAGACCAAGCTATAGTCGGAAGCTTAGCCCTTACCAGGGGGGGATGGTTGCAGTCAAGGCCAACGTCTTCAGATGTCTCCGGCCATGACTTTTGAGATGTAAAGTGCAATTTCTAGATCTCTTTGTGCGTCGTGACAAAGAATTGTTGCAGAGTTCGTGTCGCTTCCAGATTAAACTCCCATAAACGGAGAGGCCATCGCTGGTAGGGAAGGTTTGGCGGATAAGCATCACCTGAATCACGTCGGTGAGGCGGGTGTTCTTCTCTATGATACTTTTCATGCACTTTTGCAGCATTAGCACCTCATCGGTCGATCCCCAGTCTGGACCCTTGTTGGTCCATGAAGCGAGTCGTAGAGGGGGTCTGGATCTGAATGCAGGAGTGGCCGCCCACTTGGTGCCACAGGGTTCGGTGATATAAAACCACTCCTACTGCCATGTCTTGATGGTATCCACAAAGGCCCCTTTAGGCCAGATAGCGTGAGGGAGCTTGCTCACCATGGCTCCACCGCAGTCCGCGTGCTCCCCATCGACCACTTTCGGCTTCACGTTGAAGGTCTTGAGACACAGGCCGAAGTGTGGGGGGATGCGGAGAAACACCTCACACATGACGATGAGCGCCGAGATATGGAGGAAGGAGTTCGGGGCTAGATCGTGAAAATCTAGCCCATAGTAGAACTTGAGGCCGCGAACAAAGGGGTGAAGGGGAAACCCTAACCCGCAGAGGAAGTGGGGGATGAACGCAACCCTTTCGCCTGGATCTGGAGTAGGGATGACTTGCCCCTTTGTCAGAAGTCTGTGTGCGATTTCCGCGGTTAAGTACCCCGCCTCCCGGAGTCCCTGGATATCCTTTTTTGTGACGGAAGAGGCCACCCACTTGCCTTGCAAACCGGATTCGGACATGTTTGGAGAGCGTGGTGGCAATGGAGAAGGATTGAGACTTGGGCGCTGGAGCTCAAAGATGGGAAGGCTGAGGAAGGAGAAGGCGTGGGGTAAAAGATGGGTCCTTATCCCTTTATAAAGCCAACGAATGTCAAGTGACCCCACACAAGCCTTAAAATTTTCATATTCCCAAGGGGTCGAGCGGATGGCACTGTTGGATTACCCAAACCCTCATTGATGAAAATCCCGCAATAAGGGGACGCGATCTTTGTTTTGACAAGACATGTCGCTGGGAGTTGCGTCTCGAAACGCGAAACAAGAGGCTAAATAATGGTTTAAAATAATAATGAGGCCGGGATTCAATGCCTCGCTGAAAAAGTTGTCAAAAGACATGACCTATTTTTGTTTAAGTATTTTGCCTTTGTGGTTCAGGGTTGTGACTATTGTACAGAGCCGGATATAGTTTTCTTGAGCTACTTTGGAGTATTCGGAGGAGGAACCCGCCTTGCAATGACGAAGACAATCTGCGCGCCGGACACATCGTCAATGAAGCCTGGTTCAGGGGCTACTGAGGGAGTCCTGGATTAGGGGGTCCCTGGGTGTCCGGGCTATGTGACATGGGATGGACTGGTGGGCCGTGAAGATACAAGATATAAGGCTTCCCTCGTGTCCGGATGGGACTCTCCTTGGCGTTCGGATATGAAGATTCCTTTCTCTTTAAACCAACTCTGTGCAAACCCTAGCCCCCTCCGGTATCTATATAAACCAGAGGGTTTAGTCCATAGAGGCAGTCATAATCCTACAGGCTAGACATCTAGGGTTTAGCCATTACGGTCTTGTGGTAGATCAACTCTTGTAACCCCTATACTCTTCAAAGTCAATCAAGCAGGACATAGGGTTTTACATCCATCAAGAGGGCCCGACCCTGGGTGAAAATCGTGTCCCGTGTCTCCTGTTACATTCTATCCTTAGACACATAGTTCGGGACCCCCTACCCGAGATTTGCCGGTTTTGACACTGATAGGGGGCGCCTAGAACACACACCAAGAATTGGTAGCCGTGTGCGGCGCCCCCTTCCATAGTTTACTCTCCCGGTCATATCTTCATAGTGCTTAGGCGAAGCCCTGTGTGGATCACTTCACCATCACCGTCACCATGCTGTCGTGTTGACAAAACTCATCTACTTCCTCGACACTTTTCTGGATCAAGAGTTCGAGGGACGTCATCAAGCTGAACGTGTGTAGAACTCGAAGGTGCTGTACGTTTAGTGCTTGATCGGTCGAAATGAGAGGAAGTTCAACTACATCAACCACGTTGTCAAACGCTTCCACTTTCGGTCTACGAGGGTACGTAGACACACTCTCCCCCTCTCGTTGCTATGCATCTCCTAGATATATCTTATGTGAGCGTAGGAATTTTTTTGAAATTGCATACTACGTTTCCCAACAGTGGCATCTGAGCTAGGTCTATGCGTAGATGGTATGCACGAGTAGAACACAAAGAGTTGTGGGCGGTGATCGTCATACTGCTTACCACTAACGTCTTATTTTGATTTGGCGGTATTGTTGGATGAAGTGGCCCGGACCAACCTTACATGACCACGTTCATGAGACCGGTTCCACCGACTGAGATGCAACTAGTTTTGCATAAAGGTGGCTAGCGGGTGTCTGTTTCTCCAACTTTAGTTGAATCAAATTTGACTGCGGCCGGTCCTTGTGGAAGGTTAAAACAACAAACTTGATAAATCACCGTTGTGGTTTTGATGCGTAGGTAAGAACGGTTCTTGCTAGAAGCCGTAGCAGCCACGTAAAACTTGCAACGACAAAGTAGATGACGTCTAACTTGTTTTTGCAGGGCATGTTGTGATATGATATGGACAATACATGATGTGATATACGTTACTGTATGAGATGATCATGTTTCATAGAATTTATCGGCAACTGGCAGGAGCCTTATGGTTGTCACTTTATTGTATGAAATGCAAATTCCATGTAATTGCTTTACTTTATCACTATGCGTTAGCGCTAGTTGTAGAAGCAATAGTTGGCGAGATGACCATGACACTACGATGGAGATCGAGGTGTCAAGCTGGTGACGATGGAGATCATGAAGGTGCTTTGGAGATGGAGATCAAAGGCACAAGATGATGATGGCCATATCATGTCACATATTTTGATTGCATTTGATGTTTATCTTTTATGAATCTTATTTTGCTTAGTACGGCGGTAGAATTATAAGATGGTCCCTTACTAAAATTTCAAGGTGTAAGTGTTCTCCCTGAGTATGCACCGTTGCGATAGTTCGTTGTGCTGAGACACCATGTGATGATCAAGTGTGATAGGCTCTATGTTCACATATAATGGGTGCAAGGCAGTTTTGCACATGCGGAATACTTGGGTGAAACTTGACGAGCCTGGCATGTGTAGACATAGCCTCGAAAAACTTGAGACCGAAAGGTCGAACGTGAATCATATAGTAGATATGATCAACATAGAGATGTTCACCATTGATGACTACTCCATCTCACGTGATGACCGGACATGATTTAGTTGATTTGGATCACGTATCATTTACATGACTTGAGGGATGTCTATCTAAGTGGGAGCTTAAGTAATTTTAATTAATTGAACTTAATCTATCATGAACTTAGTCCTGATAGTATTTACATATCTATATTGTAGATCAATAGCTTGCGTTGTCGCTCCCCTATGTTTTTGATATGTTCCTAGAGAAAACTAAGTTGAAAGATGATAGTGGCAATGATGCGGACTGGGTTCATAATCTGAGGATTATCCTCATTGCTGCACAGAAGGATTATGACCTTGATGCACCGCTAGGTGACAGACCTATTGCAGGAGTAGATGCAGACGTTATGAACATTTGGCAAGCTCGATATGATGACTAGTTGATAGTTTAGTGCGCCATGCTTTACGGCTTAGAACCAGGACTTCAAAAATATTTTGAACACCACGGAGCATGTATATGAGATGTTCCAAGAGTTGAAATTGGTATTTCAGACTCATGCCTGTGTCGAGAGGTATGAGACCTCTGACAAATACTTTGCCTACAAGATGGAGGAGAATAGCTAAGCTAGTGAGCATGTGCTCAGAATGTCTGGGTACTACAATCGTTTGAATCAAGCAGGAGTTAATCTTCCAAATAAGATAGTGATTGACAGAGTTCTCTAGTCACTATCACCAAGTTACTAGAACTTTGTGATGAACTATAATATGCAAGGGATGACAGAAAATTATTCCCAGGCTCTTTGCGATGCTGAAATTAGCGAAGGTAGAAATCAAGAAAGAGCATCAAGTGTTGATGGTTGACAAGACCACTAGTTTCAAGTAAAAGGGCAAGGGAAGGAAAGGGAACTTCAAGAAGAATAGCAAGCTATTTGCCACTCCCACGAAGAAGCCCAAAGCTAGACCCAAGCCTAAAATTGAGTGCTTCTACTGCAAGGGAAATGGTCACTGGAAGAGGAATTGCCCAAAAACATTTGGCGGATAAGAAGGAATGAAAAGTGAACAAAGGTATATTTGATGTGTACTTTACTACAGTTTGTAGTAGCCCCTGGGTATTTGATACTGGTTCAGTTGCTAAGATTAGTAAGTCGAAACAGGAGTTGCAGAATAAAGCGAGACTAGTTAAGGGCGAGGTGACGATAAGTGTTGGAATTGATTCCAAGGTTGATATGATCAATATCCCACACTCACTATACCTTCGGGATTAGTGTTGAACCTAAATAAATGTTATTTGGTGTTTGCGTTGAGCATGAATATGATTAGATCTTGTTTATTGCAATATGTTTATTCATTTAAGTTAGAGAAAAATTGTTGTTCTGTGTACATGAATAAGACCTTCTATGGTCATACACCCAATGTGAATGGTTTATTTAATCTCGATCATAGTGATACACATATTCATAATATTGATGCCAAAAGATGCAAAGTTGACAATGATAGTGTAACATATTTGTGGCACTGCCGTTTAGGTCATATTGGTGTAAAGCGCATGAAGAAACTCTATGCAAATGTGCTTTTGGAATCACTTGATTATGAATCATTTGATACTTGCGAACCATGCCTCATGGGCAAGATGAGTAAAACTCCGTTCTCCAGAACAATGGAGCGAGATAATGACTTATTGGAAATAATACATACCGATGTATGTGGTCCAATGAGTTTTGAGGAACGCGGCGGGTATCGTTATTTTCTAACCTTCATAGATGATTTGAGCAGATATGGGTATATCTACTTAATGAAACACAAGTCTGAGACATTTGAAAAATTTCAGAGTGAAGTGGAGAATCATCGTAACAAGAAAATAAAGTTTCTATGATCTGATCGCGGAGGTGAATATTTGAAGAAAATATGCCCTAGAGGCAATAATAAAGTTGTTATTTTATATTTCCTTATTCATGATAAAGGTTTATTATTCATGCTAGAATTGTAATAATCGGAAACCTTAATACATGTATGAATACATTAGAACAATGCCCGTGCGTTGCAACAAGATATAAATATTCTAATGCGTTAGCTTGTGATTTACCTGCTCATAATATGCAATTGTGTAAATAAATGATCATCAAATTATTTCTGTGATCGAGAAAGCTATTCTCCTGCCGACTGGCAGTTAGCGACAAATACGTACAATCGCTCCCGTTAGTCTTTTTCCTTCAATCTTTCTTACGATCTCTCCCGCGCCCGCTTGCTTTTTTTCCCTTCGATCTTTCTTTCCGATCCTGTCGCTCCTGCCCGCCTTTTTTTTTCCTTCAACGCTATTTTTTTCCTTCAACGCTTAAAACAAATTTAATTGCTACGTGTAGGATTTGAACCTAGCACCTGTTGTGTTTATACACATCATCCTCACCATCACAACAACTAGTTCTAGTTGTTCTCTATCAAAAGATAACGAGGTATTTGTACCATTTTACTACTATATGAGAAAAGAAATGAAAAAAATTTCTAGTTCTTTTTCTTTGGATTTCTCCAATAACTCATGTATAATCATCATGATATCTAGTTTCACGAGTCTCAAGTTGATAACACCCTATTAATTTTTGCGCGGGGGTGGGGTGAGGGTGGAGTTGATGAAACATCCACTCGGTAACTTTTTGTGTGAACAACATGGTAACTCACACATCATAGACCTAATAACTTGCATATCACAGATCTGATAACTTATATAACTTAGTCCTGATAACTTTGGCGTAGGGGTGGGTGTTGATGAGACATCCCCCGGGAACTTTTGGTGTGAATAGCATGATAACTTATACATCAGAGGCCTGATAACTTATGCAACCCGGTCTTCACTTCTAGTCTCCACTTCTAGTCTTCGCACCACCTGAGCCACAAAGTGGCCAGGGATGCATTCTGTCTTGATAACTTTTGGCCAACAGAGGTGATGAAATATACTCCGATAACTTTTATGTGAATATATGTATGTCATTTACAACCCCGGCGTGTTGAGGCCGCTGGAAGGCCTCACTCACCCAAGTGATTTATAAAAATTCTTCTTTCTATCACGGTAACTCACACATGCTGACCTGATAACTTATGTGAATAGGTCTTTGTAAATTTGGCGACTAGGTGGAGGGAGGCACGTTGATGAAATACCCCTTGATTAATTTTTGTGCGAATAGCTTGATAACTCACACATCGCAGGCCTGATAATTTTGGGAGAAAAAGATGTTGGAAACAAATCTTGATGCTAGTAGTTTCCATATTGTAGTTTTATAGCCTAAAAAATCATGATAAAGATGATAATTGAACTCAAGACTTCAATATTGAGATCTTAACACACTAGCCAACTCACCCACTACTTGGCTCCTCACAAGTTCAAATAAAATACCACTTTTTTACCATCCGAGGTGAACAAATTGGTAAAATATACCCCCGGTAGCTTTATGTGTCAATAAGATGATAACTTACGTATAATTAACCTGATAACTTACATATAAACGCATTGATAACTTTTCACCTTGGGCGAAAAGTTCTAGAAATATGTCTTGATAACCTAGTGCAAATAGCATGGTAATTTACGCACCAGACAACCGGTAACATACATACAGCACATTTTGATAACTCTTTACCCCTGTGAAAAACGTTACTGAAACATGTCCCGGTAATTTTTTGTTGTCGAAACATACCCCAGTGTGAAGTTACCACTACCCCATGCTAAAGTTATCGTGCTTCTCATCGTATAGTCATTAACCTTCTCATATTATAGTTATCAGGCTTATCATAGTATAGTTATCATGTTGCTCAAGTCATAGTTATCACGCTGGTCATGCCAAAGTTACCAAGCAAAAACAATTATTATCGCTGATATGACAGAAAAAAGAAATGTTCAAATAACCTTGTTTATATTTGATAGACAGCAACTAAGGGTGGCTTAGTTGGTTATTGGGCTCAAACTCTAATGAATAGACCTGGGTTCAAGCCCCCCTTTTAGCACTTTTATTTTCTTTTCATATTGTGTATCCAAAAACCAGAAAAACCACTAGCGATTTACTATTGGCGTATACGGTTTTCGAGAGAAGAAGAAAAATCGGTAGAATCGAGCGTGCGGGTCGCGAGAGGAAGCTGGTTACGGTCGTGCGGATCTGTCGCTAATGACCAGTCGACTGGTCGTTAGCACGGTCCTTCTGTGATTTATCTTATATTTTAATCAAAAATGATTTACATGCCTATAGTATGCTATTTTGTAAATAAATATGTATCAAATTGTGCCGATGATTTGCCTTATATTTTGATCACAAATTTGGTAAGTAAATTAATGCGGAACTGGTTCAGAAGGTAAGTAAATTAAGATGATTGATTAGTATATGGGGAAGGTTGGACAAAGGGAGGTGGGAAAAAGTGAAATGGGAACCTTACTTTCATTTTAATTAGTAGATTAGTAGAGATAAACAAACACCGTGTCCCAAGTGAGCCTCTACAAGACTAGCTCATTGATCAAAGATGGTTAAAGGTTTCCTAACCATAGACATGTGTTGTCATTTGATAATGGGAACACATCATTAGGAGAATGATGTGATGGACAAGATCCATCCGTTAGCTTAGCATAATGATAGTTCAGTTTATTGCTATTGCTTTCTTCATGCCAAATAAATATTCCTTTGACTATGAGATTATGCAACTTCCGAATACCAGAGGAATACCTTGTGTGCTATAAAATGTCACAACATAACTGGGTGATCATAAAGATGTTCTACAGGTATCTCCGAAGGTGTTTGTTGAGTTGGCATAGCGATATTAGGATTTGTCACTCTGAGTATTGGAGAGGTATCTCTGGGCCCTCTCGGTAATACAAACCATAAGCTTGCAAGCAAATGACTAAGAAGTTAGTCACAAGGTTATGTATTATGGAACGACTAAAGAGACTTGCCGGTAACGAGATTGAACTAGGTATAGAGATACCAACGATCGAATCTCGGGCAAGTAACATACCGACAGACAAAGGGAATTATGTATGTTGTCATAAAGGTTGAACCGATAAAAGATCTTCGTGGAATATGTAGGACTCAAATGGGCATCCAGGTCCCGCTATTGGTTATTGACCGAAGAGGTGTCTCGGTCATGACTACATAATTCCTGAACCCGCAGGATCGCACACTTAATGTTCGTTGACGCTAGAGTAGTATTGGGATATTTGATGAGTGGTAAAAAATGTTGTTCGGAGTCCCAGATGAGATCTCAGACATCACGAGGAGTCTCAGAATGGTCGAGAGGTAAAGGTTTATATATGGGAAGTCATATTTTAGGTTCCGGGAAAAAAGTGCAGTTTTTTCGGTATTGTACCGGGAAGCTTCTAGAAGGTTCTGGAGGGATCCGGAAGTCCACAAGTGGGTCCACCATGACCCAAGGGCTGGCATGGGCTGCGGGGAGGTGCCCTAGCCTTATTGGGCTAGGTTCACCAAGTCCTCAAAAGCCCAGGTGGCCAGGGAAGGAACAAAAGGAAGGAGTCCTAGTAGGAATAGGATTGGACTTGGAGTCCAAGTCCTCTCCCCCTTAGGTGCGCCCTAGGGCTTGGAGGGGCTGTTTACCATGCCCCTCCACCTATATATAGGGGGAGGGGGCGCCTCAAGAGGACACACCAAGACCTTGGCGCCTGAGGGAGTCCTGGATTGGGGGTCTCCGGACAGCCGAACTATATCCTTTGGCCGGACTGTTGGACTATGAAGATACAAGATTGAAGACTTCGTCTCATGTCCGGATAGGACTCTACTTGGCGTGGAAGGCAAGCTAGGCAATACGGATATGTATATCTCCTCCTTTGTAACCGACCTTGTGTAACCCTAGCCCCCTCCGGTGTCTATATAAACCGGAGGGTTTTAGTCCGTAGGACAACATACAATCATACCGTAGGCTAGCTTCTAGGGTTTAGCCTCTCCGATCTCGTGGTAAATAAACTCTCGTAATACTCGTATCATCAAGAATAAATCAAGCAGGACATAGGGTTTTACCTCCATCAAGGGGGCCCAAACCTGGGTAAAACATCGTGTCCCCTGCCTCCTGTTACCATACGCCTTAGACGCACAGTTCGGAAGCCCCTACCCGAGATCCGCCGGTTTTGACACCGACAGCGCCCCTCTCTCTCCCGTTACTCCATAGTTCCACCGCCTCGTCCCGGTAACGCTTAGCGAAGCGCTATCGGTACTCAACCACCACCATCA
This sequence comes from Triticum urartu, assembly GCF_003073215.2. Classification (NCBI taxonomy): domain Eukaryota; kingdom Viridiplantae; phylum Streptophyta; class Magnoliopsida; order Poales; family Poaceae; genus Triticum; species Triticum urartu. Next base: position 670,744,716 of record NC_053023.1, read on the forward strand.
CCACCACGCCGTCATGTTGGTTGTGTTCCCATCTACTTCTCCTCTCTCGCTTGCTGGATCAAGAAGGAGGAGACATCATCGAGCCGCACATGTGCTAAACTCGGAGGTGCCGTCCGTTCGGCACTAGATCGGTTGGATCATGATCAGATCGCGAAGAGTACGACTACATCAACCATGTTGTTAAATGCTTCCACTTAAGAGTACGTAGACACACTCTCCCCTCTCATTGCTATGCATCTCCATGGATAGATCTTGCATGCGTGTAGATTTTTTTGTTTTCCATGCAACGCTTCCCAACAGTGGCATCAAGAGCCAGGTCTATGCATAGATGATATGCACGAATAGAAAACAATGAGTTGTGGGTGGTGATAGTCATATTGCTTACCGCCAACGTCTTATTTTGGTATTGTGGGATGAAGTGGCACGAACCAACATTACATGTCCACGCACATGAGACCGGTTCCACCAACTGACATGCAACTAGTTTTGCATAAAGGTGGCTGGCGGGTGTCTGTTTCTCCTACTTTAGTTTAATCGAATTTGACTGTGGCCGGTCCTTGAAGAAGGTTAAAATAGCAAACTTGATGAATCACCGTTGTGGTTTTATGCGTTGGTAAGAATGGTTCTTGCTAGAAGCCCGTAGCAGCCACGTAAAACCTGCAACAACAAAGTAGAGGACGTCTAACTTGTTTTTGCAGGGCATGTTGTGATGTGATATGGTCAAGACATGATGTGATATACATTATTGTATGAGATGATCATGTTTTGTAATATATCAGGCAACCGGCAGGAGCCTTATGGTTGTCTCTTTATCGTATGAAATGCAAACGTCATGTAATTGCTTTACTTCATCACTATGTGGTAGCGATATTTGTAGAAACAATAATTGACGAGACGACCACGACACTAGCATGGAGATTAAGGTGTCGAGCCGGTGATGATGGAGATCATGACGATGCTTTGGAGATGGACATCAAAAGCACAAGATGATGATGGTCATATCATGTCACATATTTTGATTGCATGTGATGTTTATCTTTTATGCATCTTATTTTGCTTAGTACGACGATAGCATTATAAGATGATCCCTTCACTAAATTTCAAGATATAAGTGTTCTCCTCGAGTATGCAATATTGCGAAAGTTCATCGTTTCGAGATACCACGTGATGATCGGGTGTGATAGACTTTGCGTTCACATACAACGGGTGTAAGACAGTTTTGCACATGCGTAATACTTGGGTTAAACTTGACGAGCCTAGCATGTACAGACATGGCCTTGGAACACTGGCGACCGAAAGGTCGAACATGAGTCATATAGTAGATATGATCAACATAGAGATGTTCACCATTGATGACTACCCCATCTCACATGATGATCGGACATGGGTTAGTTTATTTGGAGCATGTATCACTTAGATAAACTTGAGGGATGTTTATTTAAGTGGGAGTTCATAATTAATTTGATTAATTGAACTTAATTTATGATAAACTTAGTCTTGATAGTTTTGCATATCTATGTTGTAGATCAAGAGCTCGTGATATAGCTCATATTTTTTTGATATGTTCCTAGAGAAAACTAAGTTGAAAGATGATAGTAGAAATAATGTGGACTAGGTTCGTGATATGAGGATTATCCTCATGGCTGCACAAAATAATTATGTCCTTGATGCACCGCTAGGTGACAGGCCTACTGCAGGAGCAGATGTAGACGTTATGAACATTTGGCAAGCTCGATATGATGACTACTTAATAGTTTAGTGTGCCATGCTTTACGGCTTAGAATCGGGACTTCAAAAATGTTTTGAACGCCACGGAGCGTATGAGATGTTCTAAGAGCTGAAATTGGTATTTCGGACTCATGCCCGTGTCGAGAGGTATGAGACCTCTGACAAGTACTTTGCCTCCAAGATGGAGGAGAATAGCTCAGCCAGTGAGCATGTGCTCAAAATGTCTAGGTACTACAAGCACTTGAATCAAGTGGGAGTTAATCTTCCATATAAGATAGTGATTGACAGAGTACTCTAGTCACTATCACCAAGCTACTAGAACTTCTGATGAACTATAATATGGAAGGGATCACGAAAATGATTCCCGAGCTCTTCGCGATGATGAAATCGGCGAAGGTAGAAATCAAGAAAGAGCATCAAGTGTTGATGGTTAATAAGACCACTAGTTTCAAGAAAAAGGGCGAGGGAAAGAAAGGGAACTTCAAGAAGAATGGCAAGCAAGTTGCCACTCCCGTGAAGAAGCCCAAAGTTGGACCTGAGGGAGTCCTGGATTAGGGGGTCTCCGGACAGCCGGACTATCTCCATTGGCCGGACTGTTAGACTATGAAGATACAAGATTGAAGACTTCGTCTCGTGTCCGGATGGGACTCTACTTGGCGTGGAAGGCAAGCTAGGCAATACATATATGGATATCTCCTCCTTTGTAACCGACCTTGTGTAACCCTAACTGTAGCGACCAAACCTCAAACAGTCTGATCTCTGTGCTCCGGTGTCATCCCTGGATTAGTAATGCTGACACCACACAGTACTCGGAGGATTTATAGCAGAGTAGCAATCACACACTTATTACATCGAGTGTCTCAAAAGAGAGCTTATTACAATAAATATGGCTTAAGGCCATCTAATAATGATAACAGCGGAAGGCTTGGAAGGTAAGTGAGTCCATCAACTCCAACGGCATCACTGAGTATAGAACCACAACCTAAAAACTCCTGAATCGTCGTCTGAAAAGTCTGCAACATTAACATTGCAGCCCGAAAACGGGTCAGCACATGGAATATGCTGGCAAGGTAACACATAGAGAGTAATGGAATGAAACAGCTATACTATATGCATATTTGGCTGGTGGAAAGCTCTATGGTTACAGTTTTTGCGTAAAGCCAATTTTTCCCTACTTCAAAGGAATAAAATTAATTACTATCATGGTGGTTGTTAAACATTGAGAATGGTTGACAGCATTCTCAATCCCAATTAAGTAACATCATTAAAACCCAACAAAATTAACTTTAGAGTAACATGTTGAGATTCACTTGATAATGCAGGTACTAGATACTCAAGATGTCCATAAACGGGGACACGGCTAACCATGATTAGTTTATTACACTCTGCAGAGGTTTGCGCACTTTTCCCCACAAGACTCGATCGCCTCCGTTTGTTTTCTCGCACTACATGGTGTTTGAGAAGACGGATGACCGAGACATAGTCTTTCAGAAGCGCTAGCACCTTACGATCGGGTAGACCGTACCACCTACATCCCCTACATCTGCTAGTCTACCACTGTAAGAGTTCGCACAACTTAGTCAACTATGCTAGAGCCCATAATAGCTTGTGGCTGCACACGGAAGTTTCTAGTATGAATAATCTCATGATCCCTTTGAGCCTGGGTGGCGGTCCAAAAGAAAAAACAGGAAAGTCCTGGAATACCCAGGTGCCTCAATCCACCCAGATGTGTATTAGGTTTCCACCTTAGATAAACAATTAATTAACAATCTCACATCTGTCATGGATATCACTCACCCAATCCACGTCTACTAGCATAGCATGGCATAAAGCAAACGCAGAAGTAACTCCCAAAGGTTTGATAATAAACAGGTAATAGGTACTACCTCATCTACTTCCCATCCCACAATTTAATTAGATCCTAATCATGCAATGTGTGAGGATTGATCTAATGCAATAAAAGTGGGTTGTAGAAAAAGGTATGATCAAAGTGTTACTTGCCTTGCTGATGATCCGCGAAACCTAGAGATTCGAAGTAACAGGCGGCGCACTCCGGGTATTCTATCGCAGACAAACAACAAGCATACAATAAGTACTCATCTAATGCACAGGTAAAACTCAAATAGAAGATCTAACCAGAAAATTCAACTTAAGAACCCTGGTTTGCAAAAAGAATCAAATCGAACGAAGCAAAAGAAGTCAAACGGCGAAAGAAAACAACTTCATTCTAGTAATCTGGATCTAGGGCAAATTTTACAGTAGCAAAAACATGTTTAAGTTGATTATTCGGAAAGATGGTTTCGAGACGAAACTCCAGGCGCTTGAATCGCCTGATTCCGATAAACGAGCGAAAAGTTATACTAAAACGAAAATTGGATCAGAGATCGCAATCAGAAAATAACTGCGGAAAATCCGACGAAAAAGAAAAAGAGACGAACAGAATTTTTTTTTAAACGGCACAGAAGTCGAGGCGGCGGTGAACCTCGGGCGGCGTGCAACTCCGGCGAGTCGACGGCGGCGGCGGCTATGGGCTAGGGTTTCGGCGCAGGCGCGGCTGTGGGCCTGGGGCTCGGGCGCTTCGCTATATAAAGGCGCCACCGGGCGGAGTCCCGCTCGGGTACGGCCGATAGTCGGTTTCGTTTTTTTAATAATTACGCTCGGAAGAAAAATAAAAAGAAATACTAAACGGACTCCAAAAATCACTAAATAAATTTTCCCGGGTTTCTAAAATCAAGACCGATAAAGTGAACATTTATCTGGGCCCAAACTACAACTTTGAAAAACACGCATTTTTCCTAAATTCAATTAAAAATACCGAAAAACTCCAAAATAAATCTGATTTGATTTTTTATTAAATCCTCAATATTTCTATATTTTGGGAAAGTCATTTTATTCCCTCTCTCATATTTTTGTAATAGAAATAATTGATGATAAAATAAATAAAATCAAATGATCCTGTTTACATAATTTGAGAAAACTCAAATATGTAAATAACGAAATCCCCAACTCTCTCGTGGGTCCTTGAGTTGCTTAGGATTTTCTAGGATCAAAACCAAAAGCAAAATAAAATATGATATGCATGATGACCTAATGTATAACATTCCAAATTGAAAATTTGGGATGTTACAAACCTACCCCCCTTAAGATGAATCTCGCCCTCGAGATTCGGGTTGGCTAGAAAATAGGTGAGGGTGGTCTTTGAGCAAATCTTCCTCTCGCTCCCAGGTGGCTTCATCCTTCATGTGGTGGCTCCACTGAACTTTGCAAAACTTGATAACCTTGCTGCGAGTAACTCGGCTGGCAAACTCAAGAATCTTGACTGGTTTCTCCTCATAGGTCAAATTGTTATCCAACTGAATTGCTTCCAATGGCACTGTGTCTCTCAAAGGTATGTCAGCCATCTCCGCGTGACACTTTTTCAATTGAGAAATGTGGAACACATCATGAACTCCTGTCAATCCTTCTGGCAATTCCAACTTGTGGGCCACTTCTCCCATACGCTCCAAAACTCGATATGGCCCTACAAATCGTGGCGCTAACTTCCCCTTAACTCCAAAGCGCTTAATCCCTCGAAGTGGGGATACTTGAAGATAAGCTCTATCTCCAACTTCATAAACTGCCTCCTTGCGTTTAGAATCTGCGTAGCTCTTCTGCCTGGACTGGGCTACCTTGAGCCTATCGCGAAATAACTTCACCTTCTGTTCAGACTCCTTAATCAAGTCAGGTCCAAACAACTGACGGTCTCCAACTTCGTCCCATGACAACGGTGTCCTGCACCTCCTTCCGCATAGAGCTTCGAAAGGGGCCATCTTCAAACTGGTCTGATAGCTATTATTGTAAGAGAACTCTGCATATGGCAAATTATCGTCCCTAGTAGATCCATAATCTAGCGCACAAGCTCTCAGCATATCCTCCAAAATCTGATTGACTCTCTCGGTCTGTCCATCTGTCTGCGGATGAAAAGCTGTACTAAATTCTAGCCTAGTACCCAAAGTCTCATGCAACTACTTCCAGAACTTTGAGGTAAACTGGGTTGCTCTATCTGATACGATGCTCCTCGGAACTCCATGCAAACATACGATCCTGGTCATGTATATCTTTGCCAACTTAGCATTGGTGTAAGTGGTCTTTACTGGGATGAAATGAGCTACCTTCGTCAATCAATCAACTACAACCCAAATCGAGTCATAGCCTGAATGAGTCCTTGGTAATCCCGTGATAAAATCCATGCCTAGCTTATCCCTCTTCCATTCGGGTATCGGCAATGGTTGCAACAATCCTACTGGCTTCTGATGCTCTGCCTTTACTCTCTGACATACGTCACAAACTGCTACATACTCCGCAATATCCTTCTTCATTCCGGTCCACCAGAAAATATTCTTCAAATCCAAATACATCTTGGTATTTCCTGGGTGAATCAAATACGGTGAATCATGTGCCTCTTGCAGAATCAACTTCCTGATCTCTGGGTCATTGGGTACATAAACATGGTCTTCAAACCATAGGGTGTCGTGCTCATCCTCATGAAATCCTTTAGCTTTTCCTTGGCTCATTTTCTCTTTTATAGAAGCAATCTCCTTGTCAGATTTCTGAGCCTTTCTGATTTTGTCCATCAAAGTTGACTGAATTTCCAACGCTGCTACATAGCCTCTCGGAACTATTTCCAAACATAGTTCACGAAAATTTTCTGCTAACTCCTTGGGTATTTCTCCCGTCATTAACGTATTGACATGGCTCTTGCGGCTTAATGCATCAGCTACTACATTCGCTTTTCCGGGATGGTAATGCAATCTCATATCATAATCCTTGATGAGCTCCAACCATCTCCTTTGTCTGAGGTTCAACTCCTTCTGTGTGAAAATGTACTTCAAACTCTTATGATCCGTGTACACCTCGCAATGATTTCCGATGAGGAAATGTCTCCATGTCTTCAATGCATGCACTATGGCTGCTAACTCCAAATCATGCGTGGCATAATTCAACTCATGGGGCTTCAGTTGTCTTGAGGCATATGAAACAACTCTCCCTTCCTGCATAAGCACTGCTCCAAGTCCTCGACGTGAAGCGTCGCAATACACCTCATAATCCTTGGTTTGATCTGGCAAAATCAACACTGGTGAGGTAACCAAGCGTTTCTTCAACTCCTGGAAACTAGCCTCACACTCCTCAGTCCATTTGAACTTGGTATCCTTCTTCAGCAACTCTATCATAGGCTTCGCAATCTTTGAAAAGTTCTCAATAAATCTCCGGTAGTATCCTGTGAGTCCAAGAAAACTCCGGATCTCTCCAACTGTTGTTGGGGCTTCCCACTTGGTCACGGTTTCAACTTTAGCGGGATCTACTGCTATACCTTCTCCGAATATAACGTGTCCGAGGAATCCTACTTCCTTCAACCAAAACTCACATTTGCTGAACTTGGCATATAATTGATGTTCTCTGAGCTTTCCAAGTGCCAAACGCAAATGCTCCTTATGTTCCTCTTCATTCTTTGAATAAACTAGGATATCATCAATGAACACTATGACGAACTTATCCAAAAACTCCATAAACACTTTGTTCATCATGTTCATAAAATAGGCAGGCGCGTTAGTCAGTCCAAATGACATAACGGTATACTCATATAGTCCATATCTTCTGGTGAATGCTGTCTTAGGTATGTCCTGCTCTCGAATCTTCAACTGATGGTACCCTGATCGCAAATCGATCTTGGAAAACACTTTAGCTCCTTGCAATCGATCAAACAGATCATTGATCATTGGTAGCGGGTACTTGTTCTTGATTGTTACTTCGTTCAATCCTCGATAATCAACAACCATCCTTAACGATCCATCCATCTTCTCCACTAGAAGTACTGGTGATCCCCAAGGCGAAGAACTTGGGCGAATATATCCCTTATCCAGTAACTCCTTAATCTGCTTCTTAATTTCCACCAAATCCTTTGCTGGCATCCTATATGGTCGCTTCGATATTGGCCTAGTGCCTGGCAAAAGCTCAATCAAAAACTCAATGTCTCTATCCGGTGGCATGCCTGGCAACTCTTCGGGAAATACATCAGGAAAATCCTTGACCACTGGTACTTCCTCCTGCACAACTCCTGATAAGGAATTTACTTGTGTCCTCTTTGGCACATGCCGGGATACATACTTGATCCTTCTCCCTTCTGGTGTGGTAAGCAAAATTGACTTACTAGCACACTCAATATTCCCTTCATACTTTGATAACCAATCCATGCCTAATATCACATCCAATCCTTGAGATTCCAATACTACTAGGTCTGAGGGAAAAAGATAGTTACCAATCCTTAATGGTAACCGATCACACCATAGACTAGCCACATACTCTGCTCCTGGCGAGGTTACTAACATGGGTGACCTAAGGGCTTGGGTTGGTAGGTTATACTTTTCCACAAATCCCCTTGATATGTATGAATGCGATGCACCAGTATAAAAAAGAATGAGTGTAGTAAATGACTTAACCAAAAACTTACCTATTACTGCATCGGGCTGAGCTTCAACCTCCTCCACATTAACGTGGTTCACCTGTCCCCTATTGAAAGGGTTCGGCTTCTTTCCAGAGCTTCTATTGCCGTTTTGACCTTCAGGACATTCATTGGCATAATGTCCGGTCTTGGAACACTTGAAACAGGTGACTTGACTCAGATCTCTCTTGGCTGGGGTTGATGGGGTGTTGCGGTTCTGTCCATTGCTTCCTCCATTCCCATTACCATTCTTGGTGCCATTGTGATTGTGCGAGCTACCTACTCCATGGGTATGCTGAAAATGTCCTCCCGGTCTAGGGGTAAAACGTGGCTTCTGCTGAGCTCCTGAATTATACTTTCCTTGTTCATACTTCCTCTTGCGGTTCTCAATTTGCTGCTGCATCCCTTCAATCATAAGAGCACGGTCTACCAACTCCTGGTAGTTGTTGAAGGTGGCTACCATCAACTGCATACTCAACTCATCATTCAGTCCTTCCAGGAATTTCTCCTGCTTAGCTGCATCCGTGGCAACGTCATCTGGGGCATAACGTGCTAGCTTACTAAACTCCTCCACATACTGGCCAACTGTCCGTCCTCCTTGGCGCAAGTTGCGAAACTCACGCTTCTTCATGGCCATTGCTCCTGCTGAAACATGGGCAGTACGAAAAGCCTGCTGAAACTGGTGCCATGTGACAGTGTCGACTGGGAAGGTGGCTGTGAAATTCTCCCACCAGGATGCTGCAGGTCCTTCTAACTGATGTGCGGCAAACTTCACCTTCTCCGCATCTGTGCATCGTGCTGTGGTCAACTCCCTAGCTGTCTTACGGAGCCAATCATCTGCTACTATCGGCTCGGTGCTACTGGAAAACACCGGCGGATTCAGCCTAAGAAAACGGGCTAAGTGGTCAACAGGTGGTGGTGGTGGATTGTTGTTGTTGTTCCCCTGATTCTGATTCTGAACTAGCAACTGCATCAAGGTGTTCTGCTGCTGGATCAACTGGGTGAGCTCCGGCGGAAAGGCAAATCCGGGGTCACGTCTCGGAGGCATCTGAGGGTTTAGAAAAGATGAGATATAAGAATAGAGGGGGTCTAAAGAGAAAACACTACCCATATGCACATGAGTCAAAAGCAAACAATTCACTTCAATCAATCAAACAAGGGCATACAATCGATCTAGCTATCGCAAGAGTGCTCGGACTACTAAATTTACATGGTGGACTACAACTACTGATGAGGTGGTCTACTAGAAATATTCTACGGTTGTAGACTCCATGATATCTGCTCCTGCTTCATCAACATAGTCATCATCGCTACTATCTGCTTCCGAGTCGGTGCCTTCAATGATGATGTAGTCCTCCGGGCTAATCTCCTTGGGTTCTTCGTCTTTATCTACTGGTGTCGGGTCTCCCATAAATACTGCTAGCTTCATAGTTAGGTCGGCATTCTTATCCACCAATACTTCAATATCTTCTTCATAATCTTTGCGTGTAGCCTTGAGTTCTTCCTCCAGTTCCTTGATTCTAGTCTTAGCCTTCTTCAGATCTATCATGTCGGCGCACATCTGATTCTCCTGTCGTCGAATGTGCTGGTTTAACTCCTGGATAAAAGCTGCAATTGATCTATCTTTCCTGGTGCTGATCATCTCCCAGTGTTCATCTCGGCGCCCATAAATCTGGTAGATAGTTTCCTTGAGATCCGTGCGGTAGACTTCTCCAATGCGTCCCATGGCGATGTGAGCTGCCATACTCTTTCCTAGACTCCAAGTTGGTGCATCAAAAGAAAACTCTATGGGCTCAGTGACTGGCATGAACGTCCTTCCTGGAACTTGAACTTGAATCATCCAGCGCTCTTCTTCAGGTAAACTGGCGTTGTAGGTTCCCGTGAAGTTTGGTACTCCTATGTTCAGGTATCTAGTGACTTCCTTCAAGTGGCGTCCAAAGGGTGTATCTTCATCTGGTTGGGTGAACTTGTTCCTTGCATCCGCCATCCTAAAGAGTAGAAAAGATGAGAAGTCAGAAGAGAAGAGAGTGAGTAGTGATCTAGGTCTTTAGCTTAGTGGTCATGTCCTACAGTCAGCGTGTGCTCTGATACCATCTCTGTAGCGACCAAACCTCAAACAGTCTGATCTCTGTGCTCCCGTGTCATCCCTGGATCAGTAATGCTGACACCACACAGTACTCGGAGGATTTATAGCAGAGTAGCAATCACACACTTATTACATCGAGTGTCTCAAAAGAGAGCTTATTACAATAAATATGGCTTAAGGCCATCTAATAACGATAACAGCGGAAGGCTTGGAAGGTAAGTGAGTCCATCAACTCCAACGGCATCACTGAGTATAGAACCACGACCTAAAAACTCCTTAATCATCGTCTGAAAAGTCTGCAACATTAACGTTGCAGCCCGAAAACGGGTCAGCACATGGAATATGCTGGCAAGGTAACACATAGAGAGTAATGGAATGAAACAGCTATACTATATGCATATTTGGCTGGTGGAAAGCTCTATGGTTACAGTTTTTGCGTAAAAGCCAATTTTTCCCTACTATCAAAGGAATAAATTAATTACTATCATGGTGGTTGTTAAACATTGAGAATGGTTGATCAGCATTCTCAATCCCAATTAAGTCAATAAAACCCAACAAAATTAACTTTTTAGAGTAACATGTTGAGATTCACATGATAATCCAGGTACTAGATACTCAAGATGTCCATAACGGGGACATGGCTAACCATGATTAGTTTTATTACACTCTGCAGAGGTTTGCGCACTTTTCCCACAAGACTCGATCGCCTCCGTTTGGTTTTCTCGCACTACAGGTGTTTGAGAAGACGGATGACCGAGACATAGTCTTTCAGAAGCGCTAGCACCTTACGATCGGGTAGACCGTACCACCTACATCCCCTACATCTGCTAGTCTACCACTGTAAGAGTTCGCACAACTTAGTCAACTATGCTAGAGCCCATAATAGCTTGTGGCTGCACACGGAAGTTTCTAGTATGAATAATCTCATGATCCCTTTGAGCCTGGGTGGCGGTCCAAAAGAAAAAACAGGAAAGTCCTGGAATACCCAGGTGCCTCAATCCACCCAGATGTGTATTAGGTTTCCACCTTAGATAAACAATTAATTAACAATCTCACATCTGTCATGGATATCACTCACCCAATCCACGTCTACTAGCATAGCATGGCATAAAGCAAACGCAGAAGTAACTCCCAAAGGTTTGATAATAAACAGGTAATAGGTACTACCTCATCTACTTCCCATCCCACAATTTAATTAGATCCTAATCATGCAATGTGTGAGGATTGATCTAATGCAATAAAACTAGGTTGTAGAAAAAGGTATGATCAAAGTGTTACTTGCCTTGCTGATGATCCGCAAAACCTAGAGATTCGAAGTAACAGGCGGCGCACTCCGGGTATTCTATCGCAGAAAAACAACAAGCATACAATAAGTACTCATCTAATGCACAGGTAAAACTCAAATAGAAGATCTAACCAGAAAGTTCAACTTAAGAACCCTAGTTTGCAAAAAGAATCAAATCGAACGAAGCAAAAGAAGTCAAACGGCGAAAGAAAACAACTTTGTTCTAGTAATCTAGATCTAGGGCAAATTTTACAGTAGCAAAAACATGTTTAAGTTGATTATTCGAAAAGAGGGTTTCGAGACGAAACTCCACGCGCTCGAATCACCTGATTCCGATAAACGAGCGAAAAGTTATACTAAAACGAAAATCGAATCAGAGATCGCGATCAGAAAATAACCGCGGAAAATCCGACGAAAAAGAAAAAACGACGAACAGAATTTTTTTTAAACGGCACGGAAGTCGAGGCGGCGGCGAACCTCGGGCGGCGTGCAACTCCGGCGAGTCGGCGGCGGGTCCGGCGACGGCGGCGGCGGCGGCTATGGGCTGGGGTTTCGGCACAGGCGCGGCTGTGGGCCTGGGGCTCGGGCGCTTTGCTGTATAAAGGCGCCCCCGGGCGGAGTCCCGCTCGGGTACGACCCATAGTCGGTTTCGTTTTTTTAAATAATTAGGCTCGGAAGAAAAATAAAAAGAAATACTAAAGCGACTCCAAAAATCACGAAATAAATTTTCCCGGGTTTCTAAGATCAAGCCCGATAAAGTGAACATTTATCTGGGCCTAAAATACAACTTTGAAAAACGCACATTTTTCCTAAATTCAATTAAAAATACCGAAAAACTCCGAAATAAATCTTATTTGATTTTTTATTAAATCCTCAATATTTCTATATTTTGGGAAAGTCATTTTATTCCCTCTCTCATACTTTTGTAATAGAAATAATTGATGATAAAATAAATAAAATCAAATGATCCTGTTTACATAATTTGAGAAAACTCAAATATGTAAATAACGAAATCCCCAACCCCCTCCTTGGTTCCTTGAGTTGCTTAGGATTTTCTAGGATCAGAACCAAAAGCAAAATAAAATATGATATGCATGATGACCTAATGTATAACATTCCAAATTGAAAATTTGGGATGTTACACTAACTATGGGAGTCCTGGATTAGGGGGTCTCCGGATAGCCGGACTATCTCCATTGGCCGGACTATTAGACTATGAGGATACAAGATTTAAGACTTCGTCTCGTGTCCGGATGGGACTCTACTTGGCGTGGAAGGCAAGCTAGGCAATACGTATATGGATATCTCCTCCTTTGTAACCGACCTTGTGTAACCCTAACCCTCTCCGGTGTCTATATAAACCGAAGGGTTTTAGTCCGTAGGACAACAATCACAATATACAATCATACCATAGGCTAGATTCTAGGGTTTGGCCTCTCTGATCTTGTGGTAGATCTACTCTTGTAACACCCATATCATCAATATTAATCGAGCAGGACGTAGGGTTTTACCTCCATCAAGAGGGCCCGAACCTGGGTAAAACTTTGTGTCCCCTGCCTCCTGTTACCATCCGGCCTAGACGCACAGTTCGGGACCCCCTACCCGAGATCCGCCGGTTTTGACACCGACATTGGTGCTTTCATTGAGAGTTCCTCTGTGTCGTCGTTGTTAGGCTTGATGGCTCCTACTATCATCGATAGCGATGCGGTCCAGGGTGAGACTTTTCTCCCCGGACACATCTTCGTATTAGGCGGCTTTGCACTGCGGGCTAATTCGCTTGGCCATCTGGAGTAGATTGAAAGCTATGCCCCTGGCCATCAGGTCAGATTTGGAAGTTTGAATTACACGGCCAACACCCGTGGGGACTTGTTCTTCGACGGATTCGAGCCACAGCCGGGCGTGCCGCACTGTCGCGATGGATATGACCTAGCTCTGCCACTGGATGGTACCCCAGAGGCCGTGCCCACATCTGCTCCGACCCTTAGCTCGGGGCCAACTACGCCAATCGAGGACGGGTGGCTAGACACCGCCTCAGGGGCTGCAGTCTCGATGGCGATCGAGCCAAACACCAGCATAATCCTCTGCACAACCCGTGACTCCAAGGTGTCGGACTCTCTTCCGGACCCCGAACCATCCGCGCCCCTGCCGATCGAATCTGATTGGGCGCCGATTATGGAATTCACCGCCACGGATATCTTTCAGCACTCGCCCTTTGGTGACATTCTGAATTCACTAAGGTCTCTCTCTTTGTCAGGAGAGCCCTGGCCGGATTATGGCCAACAGGATTGGGATACGAACGACGAAGAAATTCGACACCCACCCACTACCCACTTTGTAGCCACTATCGATGATTTAACCGACATGCTCAACTTCGACTCCGAAGACATCGACGGTATGGAAAACGATGTAGGAGACGAACATGAACCAGCACCTATAGGGCACTGGACAGCCACCTCGTCGTATGACATATACATGGTGGATACACCCAATGAAGGCAATGGCGACGAGATAGCGGAGGATGACCCCTCCAAGAAGCAACCCAAGCGCCGACGTCAGCGGCGCCGCTCTAAGTCCCGCCAAAGCAAAAGTGGTGATACTGGCACAGGAGATAATAACACTCTGGATAGCGTCGAAGACAACAACAATCCCCTCCAGCTAGATTTAGAGCAGGAGGATGAAGGAGCCAGCTCTCCTGAGAGAGCGGCTGGCGGAGAGGAGGAGGATGACAATCACATGCCCCCCTCCGAGGACGAGGCAAGTCTCGGCGATGATGAATTCGTCGTACCAGAGGATCCCGTCAAACAAGAGCGCTTCAAGCGCAAGCTTATGGCCACGACAAACAGCCTAAAAAAAAGCAGCAGCAGGTTCAAGCTGATCAAGATCTGCTAGCTGACAAATGGACTGAAGTCCTCGCAGCCGAGGAATATAAACTCGAGCGTCCCTCCAAGAGGTATCCAAGGCGCAGGTTACTACCCCGACTGGAGGAAGAAGCATATGAAACGGCTGATCAGCCACCTCATGGCCGCGATAGAGAGGCATTCCAGCCAAAAGCTCAGCCTCCACCCCAACGCCATCCAAATAAAAAGTCATGGGGAGATACGCCAGACCTGCGAGACATATTGGAGGACAAAGCAAAGCATTCAAGATCAATCTATGGATCACGAGGGCGCACCACTCTACGAGACGATAAATGTCACGCTGGATACAGTAAAAGCAAATCCGACCGGGCCGAACACAGCGGGCAGGACCCATTCGAGCGGCGTCACGATATAGCCCAATACAGAGGTGCCGCACACCCCTTATGCTTCACAGACGAAGTAATGGAACATCAATTCCTAGAAGGTTTCAAACCTGTAAACATTGAACCATACGACGGCACTATAGATCCTGCGGTATGGATTGAGGACTTACCTGCCATCAAGTACCTCCCACTAAAACTCAAAGGACCAGCACGACATTGGCTTAATAGCTTGCCAGCGGACTCCATTAGCTGTTGGGAAGATCTAGAAGCCGCATTCCTCGACAACTTTCAGGGTACTTATGTGTGACCACCAGACGCCGATGACTTGAGCCACATAATTCAGCAGTCAGAAGAGTCGGCCAGGCAATTCTGGACTCGGTTCCTTACAAAGAAAAATCAAATCATCGACTGTCCGGATGCGGAAGCCTTAGCGGCTTTCAAGCACAACATCCGAGACGAGTGGCTAGCCCGGCACCTTGGTCAGGAAAAGCCGAAATCTATGGCAGCCCTCACGACGCTCATGACCCGCTTTTGTGCGGGAGAAGACAGCTGGTTGGCTCGCAGTAATAACATATCAAAGAACCATGGTACCTCAGATACCAATGATGGCAATAGCAGGTCATGTCCCAACAAGCATAAGCGCCACATTAACGGCGAAAGTACTGAGGATATGGCAGTCAATGCCGGATTCAAAGGCTCTAAACCTGGTCAGCGGAAAAAGCCATTCAAACAAAGTATGATAGGTCCGTCCAGCTTGGACCGTATACTCGATTGCTCGTGTCAAATACACGGCACCCCAGACAAGCCAGCCAATCACACCAATAGGGATTGTTGGGTGTTCAAGCAGGCTGACAAGTTAATTGCCAAAAACAAGGACAAGGGGCCGCATAGCGATGACGAGGAAGAACCCCGGCAGTCGCACACTGGAGGACAGAAGAGGTTTCCCCCGCAAGTGCGGGCGGTGAACATGATATACGCAACCCACATCCCCAAGAGGGAGCGGAAGCATGCACTCAGGGACGTATATGCATTGGAGCCAGTCGCCCAAAAGTTCAACCCTTGGTCCTCCTGTCCGATCACCTTCGATCGCAGGGACCACCCCACTAGTATTCGTCATGGCAGATTCGCCGCACTGGTCCTAGACCCAATCATCGATGAATTTCTCCTCACTCGAGTCCTTATGGATGGAAGCAACAGCCTGAACCTGCTTTATCAGGACACAGTGCGCAAAATGGGTATAGACACCTCAAGGATAAAACCCACAAAAACGACCTTTAAGGGCGTCATTCCAGGCGTAGAGGCCCACTGCACAGGCTCAATTACACTGGAAGTGGTCTTCGGATCCCTAGATAACTTCCGAAGTGAAGAGTTAATCTTCGATATAGTCCCGTTCCGCAGTGGTTATCACGCGCTGCACGGACAAACCGCATTTGCTAGATTCAATGTGGTACCACATTATGCATACCTCAAGCTCAAGATGCCATGACCTCGCGGAGTTATTACAGTCAATGGAAACACAGAGCGCTCTCTCCGAACAGAGGAGCACACCGCGGCCCTTGCAGCAGAAGCGCAAAGCAGCCTCTCAAGGCAATCTACCAGTTCGGCGTTTCAAAGCCCGGACACCTTCAAGCGCGCTCGGGGCAATTGGCAAACAGACCGCCTGGCGCGATCTGAGCTCGCGTAGCAGTACGGCGGCCACCCCAATCCTATCCCAACGGCGTTATTCGTGCCGTGCGTACATAATTACGCATTAAAAATACCATGGGCAAAAGTGGGGAGGGGGGGCACAACTGCTGCACGCCCCAAAACGCGGCCTAAACCGCACTAGGGGCTTCCCATTTGGTTATTTTTCTTTTTCTTTCAGGACTTTAATCTCTGGAAACACTGTCCGACAGCTCTATTGCCGAACACATGATACAACAACCAAGGAGGCAGACAACTACGGAATTCCCAGGTGGATTACAGATTTCATATCATTCCTCAGCTCGCCCTTGGAAGGGACATAGTACTACTCTTTTTCTTATTGCACTATCTATATCACTCTGCTTTAATGCAATTTTTCAATATACAATGCATGACATTACGACTATGATTGCATTTTTGTTATATATATATATATTATGTGTTCATTAATGACTCCTTGCAACCATACACTTTGGTACGGCCAACGCACCAGGGGCTTACATACCCACAATATGGTGTGAAAAGTCCGAACACTTTCACAAGTGCGGCACCCCGAACTTATAGCATTACATGCATCAGCTCTGAATCATGTCTTTGGTCAAATGTTGGGTTTGCCCGTCTCCTATGTTTTGGTACCTTACGTTCCGCTCTATCGGCTAAGGTAGCGCTAGGAGAACTACTGCGATTGTGCCCCGGTTCTGTCGGGCTGAGCACCTCAGTAGAGAAAGCTAAAACTGACTGTCATGATAAGGCGAGAGACTGGTCGCTGTTCAGCGAGGTTTTTCGAGTCCCTAAAGACTTATGCCACTTAGGGCGAGGGGCCGGCTCCGTCCAGCTTACAGGCGTGTATCGCGTCCCGAATTCGGCCTTCCGAATACCAGGGGCTTCGCCGAAATTTAAAATTATAGAATTCTATGGCAAAGTGAGAGTGATAAAGCATTATTAGTCTGGTTGCCTTGTTCGTCGTACTGAGCACCTCCCTCGAAGGACCCAATCATGGGAACAAGAGTGCTCAGGTTTATCCCGAACACCCCAGCACTCGTGGCATTGGGGCAGAAGCCGAGGACTAGCCATCTCTCAGATTGGATAAACAACCAAACAGAAGGCAATATTTTAAATTCACATAAGCGTTGCACAGCGAATATGATACAAGTTTTCATACATACAGGACAAAACGAGCAATTCTCATTCAAATATTACATTTTGTGAACACTCATCCGCAATAAGACGGGCGCCCGGCAGAACACCCTCATAGTACATCTTGGGGTGGCGGTGCTCCTTGCCCTCCAGGGGCCCCTCCTTGATCAGCTTCACGGCGTCTAGCTTGACCCACTGCGTTTTTACACAGGCGAAAGCCCGGCGTGCACCTTCAATGCAGACGGATCACTTGACGACCTCCAGCCGTGGTCAGGCATCTACAAGCCGTCTCACCAGGCCGAAGAAGCTGTTCGGATGGGCGTCGCCAGGCCACAACCGGACTATGAAGCCCTTCATGGCCTGATCGGCCGCCTTATGTAGCTCGACCATCTACTTCAGCTGGTTGCTCATCGGCACCGGATGTTCGGCCTCAGCATACTGAGACCAGAACAACTTCTCCGTCAAGCTCCCATCCTCGGCCTGGTAAAATTGTGCGGCATCAGACACACTGCGGGGCAAATCTGCGAATGCTCCTGAAGAGCTCCGGATCCGGGTAAGTAATCGATAATTTACTTTTACATGCTTGCTTTGCATATAGAAAGCCTTACCCGCCGCTATCCTCTTCATCGCGTCGATCTCCTGAAGGGCCTTCTGGGCCTCGGCCTTGGCACTCTTCATGCTCTCACGGGCCGCGGCAAGCTCAGACTCTCGCGTCTTCAAGTCAAGCTCCAACGCCTCGTGCTTCGTCACGAGAGCCTGGAGCTCTTGCCGCACCTCGCCCACCCGAGCCTCGTGCCTCTCCCGCTCGGTGCGCTCCTGGGCCGCCTTCTCTTCGGCCTGGGATAGCGCTTGCTTCAGGGTCACCACCTCGGTCGTGGCCCCTGGCAAACATACAATGATCCTGTCATTTACAATCGCGTCCTTTTTCTCATCTATAGACGGGGTATTACTTACCCTTGTTATCCTTGAGCTGCATCTTAGCAAGGCCGAGATCTTTCCGGGACCCCTCAAGGCCCTCCATCAGTACGGCGACCTCCGCAGTTAGTGCGGCGGACGCCAGCAGTGAAGCCTGCATATGCATATTGACATACTTATATTAGACTCCTGCGATATTATTTGATCCTCTCTTTGGCTTTTCTTTGTGAACACCGAACAAAGCATCAGGGGCTACTGTCTATGCGGTAATATTTCTACTACATTTTAAACATACTTACCTCGAAGCATGTTAGAAGGCTAGTACAGGCTTCAATCAATCCGCTCTTGGCGGACTGAACCTTCTGGATCACCGCACTCATGATAGTGCGGTGCTCCTCCTCGATGGAAGCGCTGCGAAGCGCTTCCAACATATTGTCCGGTGCCTCTGGATGGACAGAGGTCACCGGCACAGGCGTCTCACCCCTCTTAGAAGGGGACAGCCTTCCCGAGCCCGGAACCGCTGGAGGTTCCGGCGCGGTGTTCGGCTGAGGGCCAAACTCGAAGCTCTCAGGGGACCCGTCTCCTCTGCTCCCGGAGTCCGGAAGGTCGCCTTGAGGCGCCTCCGGGACTGTCTCCCCTCGATCCGGTGCCTCTTGAGACAACACCTCGGCGTCGTTGGTAGGATGAGGGGAGGTTGCAGTCGGGACTAGATTGCTATCCATGTCCGACGAACCCAGGGAGCCGTCCAATGATACCTCGATATTGGCTCATGGCGGCCTGCATAATTATGTTCGGCGATTAGGGAAAGCAATGCGACAAAGGAATCCTATGGGTTACTTTGGTATCCGAATACTTACGATCTACCCTGGGGCTTTGCCCTGGGCAACCACTCGTCTTCACTTTCGTCGGCGGCGGTGGAGCTGTCCGGAAGGAGAGTCCTTCCCTTCTTGGACCCTCCGGCCTCCCTAGTTGGGGGGGGCCTTCCTTTTCTTGTCTCCCCCAGTCGGTGGGGGAGCCTCTTCTTCCTATTCCTCATCTTCGGGGGAAGAGTGCGCTGTAGAGTCATCGGACGGTTAGTCCGACGACGCCTGGCGTCGGGAACTCTTTCGAGCTCCCTTGGCCTTCTTGGTTTTCTCCGGCACCTTATAAGGGGCCGGAGTCAGCATCTTCGTTAGAAGAGCATCTGCAGGGCCTTCAGGCAAGGGAGCCGGACAGTCGATCTGTCCGGCCATCTTCTCCCAGTCCTGTCAAAATTACGGGAGTTCAGATCCCGCATAGAGTCAATCTATATAAAAATAAGTATCCAGTGAAAGGTAAAACAACTTACCGCGCTGGCTTGGCGCTTCGCGCTGAATCCACGATCCTCAGTAATTGGGGGAGGGACCTCGGTGCTCTTGAACAGCACCCTCCAGGCATCTTTATGAGTCATGTCGAAGAGCCTGTTCAGAGTTTGGTGCTGCGCCGGATTGAACTCCCACAAAGTGAACTCCCGTTGTTGGCACGGGAGTATCCGGCAGATGAGCATAACCTAGACTATGTTGACGAGCTTGAGCTTCTTGTCCACCATGTTTTGAATACATGACTGGAGTCCGGTCAGCTCATTTGAATTACCCCAGGACAGGCCCTTCTCCTTCCAGGAGGTGAGCCGCATGGGGGTGCCAGATTGGAACTCGGGGGCCGCTACCCATGCAGGGTCACGCGGCTCAGTGATGTAGAACCACCCCAATTGCCACCCCTTTATGGTTTCCACAAAGGAGCCCTCGAGCCATGTTATGTTGGGCATCTTGCCCACCATGGCGCCTCCGCACTCCGCATGGCGGCCGCCCACCACCTTCGTCTTGATGTTGAAGGTCTTCAGCCATAGGCCGAAGTGGGGCTTGACGCGGAGAAAGGCCTCGCACACGATGATAAACGCAGAGATGTTGAGGATGAAATTCGGGGCCAGGTCGTGGAAATCCAGGCCGTAATAGAACATGAGCCCCCGGACGAAGGGATGGAGAGGGAATCCCAGTCCGCGGAAGAAATGGGTGAGGAAAACAAACCTCTCATGGGGCCTAGGGGTGGGTATGAGTTGCCCCTCATCTAGGAGCCGGTGCGCGATGTCATCGGGCAGGTATCCGGCTCTCCTCAGTTTCTTGACGTCTCCCTCCGTGACGGAGGAGACCATCCACTTGCCTCCTGCTCCGGACATGGTTGGAGAAGGTTGAGATGGAAGTGAGGACTTGGGCGCTAGAGTTCGAGTGTGCGGGAGCGGATGAGTAGAGGAGGAAGAAGGCGTGGATAGAAAGGTGAATCCTTATCCCTTTATATGGGCGGACCAAACTAAGCGTCCCCACTTGCCTGGTAAAACTCGCTTATCCCCCAAGCACCGTAATTGATGGCGCGGTTGGGTTACCCACGCCCGTATTGATGAGAATCCCGTAATAAGGCGACACGATCTCTGCTTTGATAAGATGTGTCGAAAAACTGCCTCGCGTTATGTGCGGGGCTGGTTAAAAGAAATGGTTCAAATAATCATCGGGCCATGACATAACGTCACGTTGCCAAAACAAGCTAGCGGATTAGATCTGCGAAAACATTATTCTCTCTACGGTGGAATGTGGAACTTATTTTGCAGGGTCGGATACTATCCTCGTATTCAAATTCTTCTGTGATGTATTCGGAGAAGGAACCCGCCTTGCAATGCCGAAGACAACTCCGTGCCGGACTCGTCGTTATTGAAGCTTGGTTCAGGGGCTACTGTGGGAGTCGTGGATTAGGGGGTCTCCGGATAGCCGGACTATCTCCATTGGCCGGACTGTTAGACTATGAAGATACAAGATTGAAGACTTTGTCTCGTGTCCGGATGGGACTCTATTTAGCGTGGAAGGCAAGCTAGGTGATAGGTATATGGATATCTCCTCCTTTGTAATGACCTTGTGTAACCCTAACCCTCTCTGGTGTCTATATAAACCGAAGGGTTTTAGTCCGTAGGACAACAATCACAACATACAATCATACCATAGGCTAGCTTCTAGGGTTTAGCCTCTCTGATCTTGTGGTAGATCTACTCTTGTAACACCCATATCATCAATATTAATCGAGCAGGACATAGGGTTTTACCTCCATCAAGAGGGACCGAACCTGGGTAAAACTTCGTGTCCCCTGCCTCCTGTTACCATCCGGCCTAGACGCATAGTTCGGGACCCCCTACCTGAGATCCGCCGGTTTTGACACCGACACTAACCCTCTCCGGTGTCTATATAAACCGAATGGTTTTAGTCCGTAGGACAACAATCACAACGTACAATCATACCATAGGCTAGCTTCTAAGGTTTAGCCTCTCTGATCTCGTGGTAGATCTACTCTTGTACTACTCATATCATCAATATTAATCAAGCAGGACGTAGGGTTTTACCACCATCAAGAGGGCCCGAACCTGGGTAAAACATCGTTTCCCCTGCCTCCTGTTACCATCCAGCCTAGACGCACAGTTCGGGACCCCCTACCCGAGATCCGCCGGTTTTGACACCTACATTGGTGCTTTCATTGAGAGTTCCTCTGTGTCGTCCCCGTTAAGCTTGATGGCTCCTACTATCATCAATAGCGATGCGGTCCAGGGTGAGACTTTTCTCCCCGGATAGATCTTCGTATTCGGCGGCTTTGCACTGCGGGCTAATTCGCTTGGCCATATGGAGCAGATTGAAAGCTACGCCCCTGGCCGTCAGGTCAGATTTGGAAGTTTGAACTACACGGCCAACATCCGGGGAGACTTGATCTTCGACGGATTCGAGCCACAGCCGGGCGCGCCGCACTGTCGCGATTGGTATGACATAGCTCTGCCGCCGAATAGTACTGTTGTGGGTTTGTCACGGCAGATGTCCTGGTGAAAGGACTTAGTTATGGAACCATCGCGACGGGTTAGCTTAAAGGGGTTAAACCGGACAAGGGGACACGGGAGTTTATACTAGTTCGGCCCCTTCGATGAAGGTAAAAGCCTACGTCTAGTTGTGATTGGTATTGCTAGGGTTTGGAAGGACAGGGAGCGAATCCGCTTTGTCTGGCTTTCGAGTTGTTGTTCTCTCTCCCTAAACCGCAGACGGGTCGTCCCTTTATATACATAGGTTGACGCCCGCCAGGCTACAGAGTCCCGAAGCCGGTTTATAAACGTATCCGGTTCGGTCTCTCTCTTTCTATCTTACTATACAAGTCACATGACTGGGCCGGTTTACATTTACATATTGTACTCGCCTCTGGGCCCTCCGTAAAGCGCTAGCATCTTTACATCTTCATGGGCTTCTAATCTTCAAAGAGTCAACCCGGCTACCCAAGGCCGGTTTACCTCCAATAGTAATATCCCCAACATTAGGCCCAGATTGGTTTGAACTTGTTCATGTCAATCTTCCACACTTTAGAAAAAATCTTCTCTCTTGTCTTCATTTTTGATCTTGTAAACCATCGTGACGTCATACTTCAAAATTACGATAAACCGTCCTGACATCATCCATCCATTGATATCGGAGATTTCCTTCATTTAATATATATCCAGCTATCGAGGCGACACCTTTATTAACTTATCCATTTTTTGGACTCCTCGATTCCCGCACTTGCCATTTTTCACTTTGCCTTATAAATAGGACCGAGGGGTCATTTTCACCGTTCCCCCCGTGCCTCTTCGCATCGTCTTCCTCGTGCCGCTCAACCTTTGGAACTCCGCCGCCACCGTCGACCGTTGTTTCTGTTGCGACCTCGGCCGCTGCATCACCCTAAACGCACCAGAGAGCTGCGGCGCCGTTCCGCTTCTTCACTAGCTCCGGTAAGCTATGCTTTTTTCACCATGGATCTGTTCTAGGGTTTCGATATTCCTCGCAGTTCTTCCAAAGTTCATCAGTGTTGTTATTCCATGTTCTTCCTTTAATAGATGGACACTTCATGCTTGATACATCTCTTATTGTAGCTTACCTACCATGATCATCACAAATCTTTATGTGCAAACAACTGATCTGTCTATCAAAAATTGCTTCAGTTCTGTACCCCTTGAAGATCCAATTATTTCTGCTTTTCTGTCTTATCTCTAGATCCGAAAGTATTATACATCACTGTGAGATCTGTTTCTCCTCACGCCAATATAAGCGATTTGACATTGGATAAATAGTCTATGCCATTAGCCCTCTGATAAACCGGAAGCATGTTACCTTCACAAATATACTCCGGTTTAACAGTGTCGGATCAATCCTGCGCTAGTATTATCTTCTTTCTCATTATACTAGCCTCCGGGTTGTACCATTTATTATATCAGTACGTTTCTTATTCCCTTGTCTCTTGTGTATGATCATGCATAATTTATAAACCGGCCTTTTATTTTCAGTTTGTTCGCTTTATAATGGCCAAACAATTCACTGCCTGCAACTGGGCTCGTTCCCGGGTTACTGAAGCTCAACTGGATTAGATGGTTAGCATCGGCTCTCTGCCTAAGAAAACTGAGATCAAATGGCGAGCCCCAGGAACTGAGAATCCTCCAACCCCAAGACAAGGCGAAGTGGTAATCTTTGTTGACCATATAAGTCGTGGCTTCAAACCGCCAGGGTCGAAATTTTATCGAGATGTGCTTGCCAGCTTCCAACTGCATCCACAAGATATTGGTCCCAATTCTGTCTCCAACTTATGCAATTTCCAAGTCTTCTGTGAAGCCTATTTACAGGAAGAACCAACTGCCGAATTGTTCCGGGATTTCTTTCACTTAAACCGGCGCACAGAGTTTGTGAATGGCCCGAATACAGAGCTTGGTGGTGTTTCGATTCAAAAGCAGAAAGAAGTGGAATTTCCTCATGCCAAACACCATAGCCACCCAAGGAATGGAACCAAACATGGTTCTATTGCAGAGACACTTCGCCTGAGGATGAGAATCCCCTCCCCGGCTTCCGAGATCATAGATTATCCAATACTCAACCAATGCCACAACGCCTGAGCTCCTCAGAAAGGGAAAAATATGCTCCTCAAATCGCCAAGCTCCGGACCTTTATGGCAAATGGTTTAACAGGTGTGGATTTTGTACGCTGTTGGATATCCTGGAGTATCTTGCCGCCAAGCCGGCACCCCGGTTTAATGTGCGAATATACCGGTGAGGTTGACGATCCTCAACGCCACTGCAACATCCAATTATCTGAGGAAGAAGTTACTGAAGGTGTAATGAAGATTCTGAATGAACCGGAACTGGTCTGTAGTCAAACCGGCCTGAATCCCTTCTACACCAACAACAAACCGCCTGATGTAAGCATTACACTTCCTCTTCATCTCTAATATCTTTGACTTATACAAGCTGTAATCCTTCTTCTTTATATGTATAGGGTGATGACCCCTTCTGGAAACGGAAATCCATAGAGAAAGCGGCAAAGCCAACTGGAGACAAAGTGGCCAAGCCAACCCGCCCGAAGACCAAAGCCGTAAAACGGACATCAAAGGGAAACCGGCTGACCGGATTAATATGAAGCTTGATGATGATATTGATGACCCAGAAGCTGAGGTAGAACTTGACTCACTTGGCTCTGTTTTTATGCATCTTCTTAACAATGATATTCCTCAGGAGGAGGCCGAAGCTAGTCAGGCTGAGGACGTAGAGGTAATTACCCTTTCCTCCGGTCCAGACTCTATGCCAACACAAAAACCTCGCCAAACAATCCGGAAAGTAAGCTTTTCTCATCCTCTTGCTCACTTGGATCCAACATTTATTTTGAAGACTCAACAGCATGAGGCTCCCCGGACAACTCGGCACAGTGGCCAACAGGTCACCTCTACCGGTTTACCTGATACTCCAGTTCGGAAGCGTCGGTCTGAGGTCTCTCCTACTTCTGACCATTCTTACCCCAAGGAAGGTTATTTCAGACAGCCTCTTAATCTGTCCGATTCAAATTATCAGGTGACACCTCCTTCTTCTTCTGGTGAATCGACAACAACTCAACTCCCCCCTTTGAAAACTGTGGCTGGGTGAGTTACGAAAAACCTTTCCTTTCAATGTGCCCTATATCTTTTGAACAGGATGTTAACCCTTTTTATTCTGTTTGTAGGGCCAAAGCTAGACCTAGCAAGAAAGCTCGGGTCACCAATCCGCCAGAAGACCCTGTTGCCGAAGAAGAAGAACCAAGAGTTGAACCGGAGCAAACAGGTGAACCGGAAGGCCTCCATCCTGAAACAACTTTTGATGATCCGCCCCTTGACGGCCAGCATACTGACGAACCCACAGATGTTGAGCCTGCCGCCCCTGATGCTGAACCGGCAGAACCAAACCGGGCTAATCCAATGAAAGACACTGAAATTCCATCATCATCCGCCCAAAATCTTGAAGGCCAAAGCGATGATGTTATTATTACCGGAGCCGGCCACAGTTCTCCTGGTCATCCCGTCATTTTGGCTCAGCATAGTGCCAAATAAGAGCAAATTGCCAGGGATAAAGGTAAATGGAGCAGCGACTTATCAAACTATGCTCATCTTAACGCTGATGAGCTTCATTCCGGCCTCTTGAACCGTCTGCACTCAAATCGGGATTATGAAGCCGGTTTGGTGAATTTGATGAAAGAACGATACGAGGTAAATTCTTCTCCCTTGCACATTGATTTATAGCTGAAATACTATTCCAAGTAGCCCCAAAGAGCCGTTTTCTGATTGTCAATCGTAAACCGGGTCTTTGTAACACTTTAAGCATCCCATCATTAATCTTTGCCAAGGCGTGTCTTCAATCATAGATAAAACTCATGTTTGAAAAATGAGATAACATTCTGTAGCATAGCCCCCAAAGGCCGGTTTAACTTGGCAAGTTAATCCGGTTTTTAATCCATACCGCCAGTTAAGAACAAACGTACATTAGCCCCTAAGTGTCAAGGATAATGCTTGCATTGTTCTGGAGACTTGCATAGAAGGTAGTATTTGAGAGCAAATAAGCATTAGCCCCCAAGTATAAAGTGGATAACTTGTTATATGCTTTATACTTAGTGCATATATATATTGTTTTGTTGAAGATACCTTTAATGTTGCTGGCTGAACTGAGAAGCAAAGATGCCAAAAACTCTGACTTGCAAGAAAATGTGAAGTCACAACAAGCCGAAGCTGCAAAAGCCAAAGAGGAGCTGACCCAGGCCTTGGCCAGAATGGAAAAGTTGAAAGAATCCTTCAATCAAGAGCGTGCTTCATGGGAAACCAAAAAAGCCGGTTTGACAAAAAGAGACGTAGATGCCGAGGAAGCCCTGAAACCGGTGGCTGAAGAACTAGCCAGTTTGAAGCGCCAAATCAACGCTATGACCTCTGCTATCTTTGGTAAGTATCTGCTTATGTATGTTGCATCAGGCAATGAATCTTAAAACTGACCATGATGTTGACAAAATCTTTGGCAGGAACTCGGATCACTCATCTTGGTGCAGATATGCGGATGAAGCTCAAAGCGGCTTACACATTGGTTGAGCAGCTATACTCTGTATCTCAGCGAGCCATTAGTACAACAGCCTATAACAAACCGGCGCCAACATTGATTAAGGAAACCCTTGAGAAGCTGGGCATGTTACCGGCGCGTATTGCTGAGTTGAAGAGAGCCGCTGCAAGAGCCAAAGCATTAACTGTCCTTATTCGAGCCAAGGCCTGGATTCCAGATCTTGAAGCGGAGGATATCATTAAAGGGTATCCAAGCATTAAAGAAGACGGTTCAAACTTTGACAATGATGATCTTCGGCGGTTGACCAAACAGATGCGGCCAGCGGCCAGCAAATTAGTTGAAGACACCGATTTATCCCATTTTCAACCGTTTTATGATGCAGAAGGGAAAAGACAGCCGGCCGAGATCCATGAAGTCGAAGAACTTGTGCCTCCGATTCGTAAGAACACTTATGGCCCTGATATTAACCCTTCTGATCTTATCCATGTAGAAGCAGTATTCCAAGCTTTAACCGGAATCGATTGGTCAACGTCTGATTTCCAGCGGCTGGGGAGGGATGAAGAAGTGCGTGCACCAACTGATCCGCAACCGTCAAACCGTCGTGAGGAAGAGTCTTGATCCGGTCGCCGGTTTATATGGCTACTGTGAAAAACAATGGCACTGTTGAGCCGCTTTAAAGCTTTATGTAATAGGATAGCTGAAACTTTGTTTATCTGCCATGCCATCGAGCATGCTTTGTAGCCCTTTGTGACAATCTGTGCCGCCCTTCAGGATATATTTTATGCATAATCTATGATGACTTGCCTTCCTGGGTACAAAAAACTTAAAAGTGTCTAGCGGTTTACCACTAAACATGTCATAATATCCAAGAAGTATATAGTACTTGAGCTGAATAATCAAGTGTTTGTACAAAAAATAATGTACAGAACATACCTCCTTGAGTGAGCAAACGTGCATACAGCAAAGGTGTTTAACACCAACCCGATACATTTGATAATCTCATCTTTCATAATGCCGGTCTATCTATTAAACCAGACCGGTATACCTACCGGATTTTCGTCATAATACTGGTGATCTAGTCAAACCATACCGGGTCAGTGACCACCGGTTTATAACTGATCATGAGCCAACAGCTGGTGGTTGGAAAGCAAGCCGGATCAAGGATGCCGGTTTAACAAAAAATACTTATAATTGTCAACAAACACAATTCAAATAGGAAAATATGCGAGGCTTTTTACGAGCTGCCAGGCTCCAAATCGAGGCTTTTCATGGGCTGCCAGGCCTCTGAGTTAAACCATTTAATAAAGCCTTTTAAGATGGGCCTCTAATTAACCAATCACCGTTTTAACTATGACAAGTTCAGGGTCTGTAAAAGAATGACTTGTCAAGCGTTTGATGGGTCATGCCAGGATTACCTGGATAGGAGTGGCTTACTTGATGAAGGCAGGTTAACCCAGGGTTTTAGGTGAATACACCAGGCTTCCAAGCCGTGGCTTGATAGCCAATTACGAGGGTCCTTTCAAACTCTTTGTTGCTTTGCAAAAAAGAGCCCCCAAGTAACTTTGTGAGCGATGCTCAGCGTGTGCCTATGTTTGAGTTTGTACAGTGCACAATACTCTCTTTGGCTCCACAAATTTTTCCTTGCGTGGCTGAAATGCCTATCAAGAGGTGTAGCTGTGGTTCAAACATGACCAAGCCCCCTAGTGATTTTCTTTATCTTTATGCAGTTGCTAAATCCGGTTTAACAAGGACTCCGCTTTGACCGTTCACTTGTAAAAGCACACATACGATATAAGAAAGAATAGATACCCCGCTTATAATGGAGGATCCGGTTTATTATATGGTATATACACTGTCATAAATATGTACAGGTGAAAAAGCCTATGGCTTCAAGTATAGTAAGGCCGAAGGAGAGCTATGTTCCATGGCCGCTTTGTCTCCTCCTCCGATTGACGTGAGTCTTCATGCTCTCGAACATCAATGAGGTAGTAGGATCCGTTGTGCAGATTTTTGCGGACCACAAAGGGTCCTTCCCAAGGGGGGGATAACTTATGCATATCAGTCTAATCCTGGATGAGCCGGAGCACCAAATCACCTTCTTGAAAGGTTCTAGTTTTAACCCGGCGGCTGTGATAACGCCGAAGATCTTGTTGATAAATCGCTGAACGCACTGCTGCAAGATCCCGCTCTTCATCCAACAGGTCCAGAGAATCCTGACGTGCCTTCTCATTATCAGCTTCAACATAAGCTGCCACATGGGGCGAATCGGGATGGATGTCACTAGGAAGAACCGCCTCTGCTCTGTAAACCATGAAGAAAGGCGTGTAACCCGTAGACCTATTGGGTGTGGTATTGATGCTCCATAGCACAGAAGGTAACTCCTCGACCCAACAACTCGGTGTCCGCTTTAAGGGAACCATAAGCCTTGGTTTGATACCCCGCAGAATTTCTTGATTTGCCCTTTCCACTTGACCATTCGATTGGGGGTGAGCCACTGATGCTAGATCAAGCCGGATGTGCTCACTTTGACAGAATTCTTCCATTACTCCTTTTGACAAGTTAGTGCCATTATCTGTTATAATGCTATGTGGAAAACCAAACCGGAATATCACCTTTTTGATGAATTGAACCGCTGTGGCTGCATCAGACTTGCTGACTGGCTCTGCCTCTACCCATTTAGTGAATTTATCAACTGCTACTAACTGATGGGTCTTCTTGTCCTTGGAGCGCTTTAAGGGTCCAACCATATCCAGCCTCCAAGTGGCAAACAACCATGTAATTGGAATCATCCGCAACTCTTCAGCCGGAATGTGTGCACGGCGGGCAAACTTCTGACATCCATCACATCTTTTGACCAAATCCTCCGCATTAGCATGCGCCGTCAACCAGTAAAAACCATGGCGAAAAGCTTAAGCAACCAACGACTTTGAACCGATGTGATGACCGCAATCCCCTTCATGAATTTCTCGCAAAATCTCACAACCTTCTTGAGGAGAAACACATTGTTGAATCGCTCCTGAAACACTGTAACGATGTAACTCCCCATTGAGTATGGTCATGGACTTGGAACGCTGGATTATCTGTCGGGCCAACGCTTCCTCAGCTGGTAACTTGCCCCGGTTCATGTAATCCAGATATGGGATCGTCCAATCCGGTACGGCATGCAAAGCTGCCACCAATTGAGCCTCCGGATCAGGAACAGCCAAATCCTCTTCGGTTGGTATTTTGACTGACGGATTGTGCAACACATCAAGAAAGACATTGGGCGGAACCGGTTTACGTTGGGAACCAAGACGACTTAAAGCGTTCGCCGCTTCATTCTTCCGCCGGTCTATATGGTCCACCTGATAACCTTTAAAGTGACCAGCCACTGTGTCCACCTCTCGCCGATATGCAGCCATGAGTGGGTCCTTCGAATCCCAAGTGCCAGATACTTGCTGAGCCACTAGATCTGAATCGCCGAAGCACTTAACCCGGCTCAAATTCATATCTTTAGCCATCCTAAGACCGTGGAGTAAAGCCTCATATTCAGCTGCATTGTTAGTACAAGGGAACATTAAATGGAGGACATAACAAAACTTATCACCTCGTGGGGAGGTTAATATGACTCCAGCCCCCGAACCCTCTAGCTGTCTGGACCCATCAAAATGAATAGTCCAATATGTATTATCTGGTTTCTCCTCAGGTGCCTGTAGCTCCGTCCAATCGTTGATGAAATCTACGAGTGCCTGGGACTTGATCGTCGTGCGGGGTATATATCTGAGCCCGTGGGGTCCAAGCTCAATGGCCCACTTGGCAATCTGGCCGGTTGCCTCTCTGTTTTGAATGATGTCACCCAGAGGAGCTCAACTAACTATTGTGATAGGATGGCCCTGAAAATAGTGTTTGAGCTTCCGACTTGCCATAAACACCCCATACACCAGTTTCTGCCAATGCGGACACCTCTGCTTTGATTCAATGAGCACCTCACTGATATAATAAACCGGCCGTTGTACCGGATACTCTTTGCCAGGCTCTTTGCGCTCTACCACAATGGCTACACTGACAGCCCAGGCATTAGCAGCCACATATAATAATAAGGGCTCTTTATCAATCGGTGCTGCCAGTACGGGCGGTTCCACGAGCTGTTTCTTCAAATCTTCAAACGCCTTATCAGCTACTTCACTCCAGACAAAGTTATCCGTTTTCTTGAGCATCTGATATAAGGGAATGGCCTTCTCTCCAAGGCGGCTGATAAACCGGCTCTAGGTTGTAATCCGGCCGGCCAGACGTTGCACATCGTTAATACACGTCGGTTTAGCCAAGGACGTAATCGCTGCAATCTTTTCCGGATTAGCCTCAATACCTCTGTTTGAAACCAGAAAGCCTAAGAGCTTGCCTGCCGGGACACCGAAAACACACTTCTCCGGATTGAGCATCATCTTGTAGACCCGGAGATTGTCAAAAGTTTCCCGTAGATCATCTATCAACGTCTCCTCCTTTCTGGATTTGACCACAATATCATCTACATAGGCATGGACATTGCGCCCAATTTGCTTATGAAGGCAATTTTGAACACATCGCTTGTAAGTTGCCTGGGCACTCTTGAGTCCAAAGGGCATGGAAACATAGCAGAAGGCTACAAACGGAGTTATAAAGGCTGTCTTCTCCTTGTCCTTAACTGCCATTTTGATCTGATGATAACCAGAGTAAGCATCCAAAAAACACAAACGGTCACAACCCGCCGTAGCATCAATTATCTGATCAATGCGAGGGAGAGCAAAGGGGTCTGCAGGGCAAGCCTTGTTTAAATCTGTGTAGTCCACACACATGCGCCAAGTGCCGTTTTTCTTAAGAACTAGCACCGGATTAGCTAACCACTCTGGATGAAAAACTTCAACAATAAACCCAGTAGCCAACAAACGGGCGACCTCTTCACCTATAGCCTTGCGCCTTTCCTCGTTGAAGCGGTGGAGGAACTGTCGAACCGGTTTGAATTTCGGATCAATGTTGAGTGTGTGCTCAGCGATTTCTCTCGGTACACCTGGCATGTCAGAAGGTTTCCATGCAAAGATGTCCTGATTCTCACGGATGAACTCGATGAGCATGCTTTCCTATTTGGGATCCAGGCTAGCGCTGATGCTGAACTGTTTGGATGAATCGCCAGGGACAAAGTCAACCATCTTAGTATCTGTAGCTGATTTGAACTTCAATGCTGGATCATGTTCCGTGATTGGCTTTTTTAAGGAAGTCATGTCTGTCGGATCAACGTGCTCCTTATAGAATGTTAACTCCTCCGTGGCACAAACCGACTCAGCATAAGCCGTATCGCCTTCTTCACACTCCAAAGCAATCTTTCTACTTCCATGTACTGTGATAGTCCCCTTATGACCTGTCATTTTAAGCTGCAGATAAACATAACATGGCCTTGCCATAAACTTAGCATAAACCGGCCGCCCAAACAGAGCGTGATACGAAATTTTGATCTTCACCACCTCAAATGTCACTGTTTCTGACCTTGAATCGTAGTCATCTCCAAAAGCTACCTCCAAAGCTATCTTACCAACAGGATATGCAGACTTACCAGGCACCACACCATGAAATACCATGTTCGACGGTTTAAGATCCTTATCTGTCAACCCCATACGGCGGAATGTATCATAATACAAAATATTGATACTACTTCCCCCATCCATGAGCACTTTAGTGAACTTGTATCCCCCAACTTGAGGGGCTACCACCAAGGCCAAATGACCTGGATTATCAACCCGGGGCGGGTGGTCCTCTCTGCTCCACAAAATAGGTTGCTCCGACCAGCGTAAATACTGAGGTACTGCCGGCTCAACAGAGTTGACTACCCTTTTGTGAAGCTTCTGATCACGTTTGCACAAACTAGTAGTGAAGACATGATATTGCCCGTTGTTCAGCTGTTTGGAATTGCTCTGATAACCCGACTGCTGCTGCTGCTGATTCCCCTGATTGTTGTAACCTCCCTGGTTTCCTTGGTGTCCTCGATTGACATGTCCGGTTTGATTGCCTGGAAACCCTGAACCGGAACCACCGCCTCCATAACCCGGCCCGTGGAAACCTCCTCCTGAACCGTCGGGCGGGCCGTTGTCATATTGGAACATATTGGAATTCTTGAAATCCCGCAAGATATAACAATCTTTCCAGAGATGTGATGCCGGTTTCTCCTTTGATCCATGCTTTAGACAGGGCTGATTTAACAAACGCTCCAAATTGTTGCCTGGACCTCCACCACTTTGGGCTGCTTGCCTTTACGGCGCTGGCCATTCTCCTGCGCGTTGGTATTTGCGACAAAGTCCAAACCACTCTCGGCCTTGCGCTTACCAGCGTTTCCATGGCCTGCCAGATTGTGTTGTTGGTCTTTGGCATTGCCGGTCTTCTTACCCTTCTCCGGTTTATCCTCCTCTGAATCCGGATCCTTGGTATTAGCTGAATCGGTGTATTTAACCAAAGCAGCCATGAGTGTTGACATGTCGTTGCAGTGACGTTTGAGCCTTCCCAACTTCTGTTTCAATGGTTTGAACCCGCAATTACCCTCTAACGTTAACACTGCGGTGTCTGCGTTGATACGATCTGACGAATGCAAAATCGCCAAGACCCGTTTGACCCAATGGGTCGTGGACTCCCCTTCCTCTTGGACACAAGCGGCCAGATCTACAATTAACATCGGCTGCTTACACGTATCCTTGAAGTTCTGGATAAACCGGTGCTTCAATTTGGTCCATGATCCAATAGAGTTGATCGGCAAGCTCTTCAACCAAGTGCGAGCTGTTCTTTCCAACATCATGGTGAAATATTTAGCACACACCGCCTCGTCCACAT
Organism: Triticum urartu; assembly: GCF_003073215.2. NCBI lineage: Eukaryota > Viridiplantae > Streptophyta > Magnoliopsida > Poales > Poaceae > Triticum > Triticum urartu. The sequence goes on from NC_053023.1 coordinate 670,778,495, forward strand.
CTAACATCTCCATTGCAATCTCATAGTTCTCCACCCACGCCTCTGGCTGCAAATCAGCGGTATAATTTGGTACCTTACGAGGTCCCTTGAAATCCTTGGGTAGTCGCACATTATGCAAAGCAGGAGATAAACACGGTACCCCTAAGGAATTGAACATCGCCCTGGCTCCACGGAGGCAGTGGGGTGAACCGGAGTATGCTGTCGTGCCTCATGTCTAGCTGTCAACTCAGCCTCTCGACGTGCGCGGCCATGATCCACAACATCTTGCGCATTAGCACCTCCCCCAGCCGGGTAGTTCCCTCATGGCGAATTTCGGCGGCGTGCACTACTGGACACGGCCGGTTCATCTTCCACGTGTCTGCTATAACTCCGGCTTGTGCGGGGAGTGGAGTGAATCCTCTCACGGCTGTGTGAATATGCTTGTTGTTGATTTAGTGCTGTCTGAAGGAGATCCCTGGCCCGACGTGCTTCCACTGCCACTGGTGACTCGCCGTCAGTTGGGAGGGCCGCCAGGCGTGACGTAGCGGCCACAATGTTGTCCAATGGGTTGGAATAATGCCCGGGCGGCGTTGATGGTACAATGTTGTTCCGGCGAGGCAGGTCCGTCGTGCACGGCTGAACCAGCGCTCCTGCTCCCGGCGCCCCTGCCTGGTTTAGTGTGGGTTGGTTGCCAGCTCCTGCACCTGGCGTGTTGAAAAGATTCCGCGGCTCATAAACCGACGGGAGACGTGATCGGTACCTTCTTCTCATGACTTCCTCCGAAGCATTCTGATCCAGTCTAATCCCGTAAGCCTGTGCTTCCAACTCGGCCCGCTCCGTAGCCATCTTGACATTCTCTGTAGCCAGGTCCGCTTTGGCCTGGGCTATCTGATCTTTCACCTTTGCAATCTCCGCATCGTGCTGATCCCTGGCTGCTGCGTCTACCTCCGCGGACATCAATGTTGCCAGAGCATCGAACAAATCAGATAAGACTTGGGCCGGAGGTGGCGCCGAGCTTCCTGCCCCTGCTGGCGTGGCCGTTGTTGAACCGGAGAGCATTGCTGCGGCGGTAGATGAATGACGCGCCGATTGTGTGCCGGTCATGAAGATGGCGGCCTGGTTTGGCAGACCGAGGGAATCTAGAATACTGTTGCCCTCGGATCCTCCGTCAATCCGGCCGTCCTGCAGCTGGTAAAGCGATTCGGTTTCTCCGGAAGACTCATCATCAGAGCAGACTATGGTTTCTCCTTCGGACACCGGTCCGTCCTCGTGCCCTGATCCATGGATGACACCTATGAAAACATGCCTTGCCTCGGGCTGAACCGGCGAAGGACTTGCACGCCGAGCCGTTTCGATGATGTCGGTGCAGATGTCCGGCTCGGGGGCCGGTTCGCCGATCTTGCCGATTAAGACGTGAATCCCACCAAAGGGGACCCGGTACCCGTATTCGAGTGAATCGGCCTCGGGTCCCCATCCTGCATTGTCGATGTAGAGCTTGCCGCGGCGACTCTTCGTCATCCGGCCCACAACGTATCCCTTAAGTCCATCGAAGCTTCCCTTCAAGACCTCGAAACCATCATGCGATAGCCCCACGGTGGGCGCCAACTATCATGGGTTTGTCACGGCAGATGTCCTTGTGAAAGGACTTAGTGGTGGAACCATCGTGACGGGTTAGCTTAAAGGGGTTAAACCGGACAAGGGGACACGGGAGTTTATACTAGTTCACCCCCTTCGATGAAGGTAAAAGCCTACGTTTAGTTGTGATTGGTATGGCTAGGGTTTTGAAAACCAGGGAGCGAATCCGTTTTGTCTAGCTTTCGAGTAGTTGTTCTCTCTCCCTAAACCGCGGCCAGGTCATCCCTTTATATACATAGGTTGACGCCCGCCGGGCTACAGAGTCCCGAAGCCGGTTTATAAATGTATCCGGTTCGGTCTCTCTCTTTCTATCTTAATATACAAGTTACATGACTGGGCCGGTTTACATTTACATATTGTACTCGCCTCTGGGCCCTCCGTAAAGAGCTAGCATCTTTACATCTTCATGGGCTTCTAATCTTCAAAGAGTCAACCCGGCTACCCAAGGCCGGTTTACCTCGAGTAGTAATATCCCCAACAAGTACCCCAGAGGCCGCGCCCGCATCAGCCCCGACCCTTAGATCGGAGCCAACTGCGCCAATCGAGGACGGGTGGTTAGACACCGCCTCAGGGGCTGCAGTCTCAACGGCGATCGAGCCGAACACCAACCTAAACCTCTGCGCAGCCCGTGACTCCAAGGTGCCGGACTCTTTTCCGGACTCTGAACCATCCGCGCCCCTGCCAATCGAATCTGATTGGGCACCGATCATGGAATTCACCGCCACGGATATCTTTCAGCACTCGCCCTTCGGTGACATTCTGAATTCACTAAGGTCTCTCTCTTTGTCAGGAGAGCCCTGGCTGGATTATGTCCAACAGGATTGGGATGCGGACGACGAAGAAATTCGACGCCCACCCACCACCCACTTCGTAGCCACTGTCGATGATTTAACCGACATGCTCGACTTCGACTCCGAAGACATCGACGGTATGGACGACGATGTAGGAGACGAACATGAACCAACACCTATAGGGCACTAGAAAGCCACCTCGTCATATGACATATACATGGAGGATACACCCAAAGAAGGCAATGGCGACGGGATAGCGGAGGAAAACCCTCCAAGAAGGAACCCAAAGGCTGACGTCAGTGGCGCCGCTCTAAGTCCCGCCAAAGCAAAAGTGGTGATACCGGCACAGGAGATAATAACACTCTGGATAGTGCCGAAGAAAAAAACAAACCCCTGCAGCAAGATTTAGAGCAGGAGGATGGAGGAGCCAGCTCTCCTGAGAGAGCGGCAGACGGAGAGGTGGAGGATGACAATTACATCCCCCCTCCGAAGACGAGGCAAGCCTCGGCGACGATGAATTTGCCGTCCCAGAGGATCCCGTCAAACAAGAGCGCTTCAAGCGCCGGCTTATGGCCACGGCAAATAGCCTGAAGAAAAAGCAGCAGCAGCTTCAAGCTGATCAAGATCTGCTAGCTAACAAATGGACTGAAGTCCTCGCGGCCGAGGAATATAAACTCGAGCGCCCCTCCAAGAGTTACCCAAGGCACAGGTTACTACCCCGACTGGAGGAAGAAGCATATGATACGGCTGATCGGCCACCTCGTGGCCGCGATAGAGAGGCATTCCAGCCAAAAGCTCAGCCTCCACCCCAACGCCATTCAAATAAAAAGGCATGGGGAGATACGCCAGACCTGCGAGACATATTGGAGGACAAGGCAAAGCATTCAAGATCGATCTACAGATCACTAGGGTGCACCACTCTGCGAGACGACAAACGTCATGCCAGATACAGTAAAAGCAAATCCGGCCGGGCCGAACACAGCGGGCAAGACTCATTCGAGCTGCGTCGCGATATAGCCCAATACAGAGGCGCCGCACACCCCTTATGCTTCACAGACGAAGTAATGGAACATCAATTCCTAGAAGGTTTCAAACCTGTAAATATTGAATCATATAACGGCACAACAGATCCCGCAGTATGGATCGAGGACTTCCTCCTCCACATCCACATGGCCCGCGGTGATGACTTACACGCCATCACATACCTCCCACTAAAGCTCAATGGACCAGCGCGGCATTGGCTTAACAGCTTACCAGCGGACTCCATTAGCTGTTGGGAAGATCTGGAAGCCGCATTCCTCGGCCACTTTCAGGGCACTTATGTGCGACCACCAGACGCCGATGACTTGAGCCACATAATTCAGTAGCCAGAAGAGTCAGCCAGGCAATTCTGGACTCGGTTCCTTACAAAGAAAAATCAAATCGTCGACTGTCCGGATGCGGAGGCCTTAGCGGCTTTCAAGCACAACATCCGAGATGAGTGGCTAGCCCGGCACCTTGGTCAGGAAAAGCCGAAATCTATGGCAGCTCTCATGACGCTCATGACCTGCTTTTGCGCGGGAGAAGACAGCTGGCTGGCTCGCAGTAATAACATATCAAAGAACCATGGTACCTCAGATACCAAGGACGGCAATAGCAGGTCACGTTGTAACAAGCATAAGCGCCGCATTAACAGCGAAAATACTGAGGATACGGCAGTCAATGCCGGATTCAAGGGCTCTAAACCCGGTCAGCCTAAAAATCCATGCAAACAAAGTACGCCGGGTCCCTCCAGCTTGGACCTATACTTGATCGCTCATGTCAAATACATGGTACCCCGGACAAGCCAGCCAATCACACCAACAGGGATTGTTGGGTGTTCAAGCAGGCCGGCAAGTTAATTGCCGAAAACAAGGACAAGGTGCCGCATAGCGATGACGAGGAGGAGCCCCGGCAGTCGCACACTGGAGGACAGAAGAGGTTTCCCCCGCAAGTGCGGATGGTGAACATGATATACGGAACCCAGATCCCCAAGACGGAGCGGAAGCATGCGCTCGGGGACGTATATGCGTTGGAGCCAATCGCCCCAAATTTCAACCCTTGGTCCTCATGCACGATCACCTTCAATCGCAGGGACTACCCCACTAGTATCCGTCATGGAGGATTCGCCGCACTGGTCCTAGACCCAATCATCGACGGATTTCACGTCACTCGAGTCCATATGGACGCTGGCAGCAGCCTGAACCTGCTTTAGCAGGACACAGTGCGCAAAATGGGTATAGACCCTTCAAGGATCAAACCCACGAAAACGACCTTTAAGGGCGTCATTCCAGGTGTAGAGGCCCATTGCACAGGCTCAATTACACTGGAAGTGGTCTTCGGATCCCCGGATAATTTCCGAAGCGAAGAGTTAATCTTCGATATAGTCCCGTTCCGCAGTGGTTATCACGCGCTGCTCGGGCGAACCGCATTTGCCAGATTCAATGCAGTACGGCATTATGCATACCTCAAGCTCAAGATGCCAGGACCTCGCGGAGTTATTACAGTCAATGGAAACACAGAGCGCTCTCTTCGAACAGAGGAGCACACCGCGGCCCTCGCAGCAGAAGCGCAAAGCAACCTCTCAAGGCAATCAACCAGTTCGGTGCTTCAAAGCCCGGACACCTTCAAGCGCGCTCGGGGCAATCGGCAAATAGACCACCTGGCGCGATCTGAGCTCGCGTAGAAATATGGCGGCCACCCCAATCCCAGCCCAACGACGATATTCGTGCCGCGCGTACATAATTACGCATTAAAAATACCATGGGCACAGGTGGGGAGGGGGGCACAACTACGGCACGCCCCAAGACGCGGCCTAAAACGCACTAGGGGCTTCTCGTTTGGTTATTTTTCTTTTTTTAGGACCTTAATCTCTGGAAACACTGTCCGGCAGCACTATTGCCGAACACATGATGCAGCAACCAAGGAGGCAGATAGCTACGTCATACCACGGAATTCCCAGGTTGATTACAGTAACGAGTGAAATATTCAATTTAATATCATTACTCAGCTTGCCCTTGGAAGGGACTTAGTCCAACTCTTTGCTTATCTCACTATCTGTATCACTCTGCTTTAACGCAGTTTTTTAATAAACAATGCATGACATTACGACTATTATTGCATTCTTGTTATATATATATCTATATATATATCTATGTGTTCATTAATGACGCCTTGCAACCGTACACTCTGGTACGGCCAATACACCAGGGGCTTACGTACCCCACAATGCGGTGTGAAAAGTCTGAACACTTTCACAAGTGCGGCACCCCAAACTTATAACATTATATGCATCAGCTCCGAATCATGTCTTTGGTCAAATGTTGGGTTTGCCCGGCTCCTATGTTTTGGTACCTTACGTTCCGCTCTATCGGCTAAGGTAGCGCTAGGAGAACTATTGCGATTGTGCCCCGGTTCTGCCGGGCTGAGCACCTCAGTAGAGAAAGCTAAAACTGACTGTCATGATAAGGCGAGAGACTGGTCGCTGTTCGGCGAGGTTTTTCCAGTCCCTAAAGACTTATGCCGCTTAGGGCGAGGGGCCGGCCTTGTCCGGCTTACAGGCGTGTATTGCGCCCCGAATTCGGCCTTCCGAACACCAGGGGCTTCGCTGAAATTTAAAATTATAGAATTCTATGGCTAAGTGAGACTGATAAAGAATTATTAGTCCGGTTGCCTTGTTCGTTGTGCTGAGCACCACCCTCGAAGGACCCAAACATGGGAACAAGAGTGCTCAGGTTTATCCCGAACACCCCAACACTCGTGGCATGGGAGCAGAAGCCGAGGACTAGCCATCTCTCAGATTGGATAAACAGCCAAACAGAAGGTAATATTTTAAATTCAAACAAGCGTTGCATAGCGCATATGAAACAAGTTTTCATTAATACAGGATAAAACGAGCAAGTTTACTCAAATATTACATCTTTTGAACACTCATCCGCGATAAGACGGGCAACCGGCAGAACACCCTCGTAGTACATCTCGGGGTGGCAGTGCTCTTTACCCTCCGGCGGCCCCTCCTTGATCAGCTTCACGGCGTCTAGCTTGACCCACTACATTTTCACACGGGCGAAAGCCTGGCGTGCACCTTCAATGCAGACAGATCGCTTGACGACCTCCAGCCGTGGGCAGGTATCCACGAGCCGCCTCACCAGGCTGAAGAAGCTATTCGGAAGGGCGTCGCCAGGCCACAACCGGACTATAAAGCTCTTCATGGCCTGATCGGCCACCTTATGTAGGTCGACCATCTGCTTCAGTTGGTCGCTCATTGGCACCGGATGTTCGGCCTCAGCATACTGAGACCAAAACAGCTTCTCCATCGAGCTTCCGTCCTCGGCCTGGTAAAATTGTGCGGCATCGGACACACTGCGGGGCAAATCTGCGAATCCTCTTGAAGAGCTCCGGATCCGGGTAAGTAATCAGTAATTTACTTTTACATGCTTGCTTTGCATATAGAAAGCCTTACCCGCCGCTATCTTCTTCATCGCGTTGATCTCTTGGAGGGCCTTTTGGGCTTCGGCCTTGGCACTTTTTACACTCTCGAGGGCCGCGGCAAGCTTAGACTCCCGTGTCTTCGAGTCAAGCTCCAACGCCTCGTGCTTCGCCACGAGAGCCTGGAGCTCTTGCTGCACCTCGCCCACCCTAGCATCTTGCTTCTCTCGCTCGGTGTGCTCCTTGGCTACTTTATCTTCGGCCTCGGTTAGCGCTTGCTTCAGGGTCGCCACCTCGGTCGTGGCCCCTGGCAAACATACAATGATCCTGTCATTTTGCAATCACGTCCTTTTTTATATATACATATCTATAGACGGGGTACTACTTACCCTTGTTCTCCTCGAGCTGCCTCTTAGCAAGGCCGAGCTCTTTCCTGGACCCCTAGAGGTCCTACTTCAGTACAGCGACCTCCGCAGTCAGTGCGGCGGACGCCAGCAGCAAAGCCTGCATATGCATATTGACACACTTATATTAGACTCCTGCGATATTATTTGATCCTCTGTTCGGCTTTTCTTTGTGAACACCGAACAAAGCATCAGGGCTACTGTCTATGTGCTAATATTTCTACAACATTTTAAAACACTTACCTCGAAGCCTGTTAGAAGGATGGCACATGCTTCAGTCAATCCGCTCTTGGCAGACTGAACCTTCTAGATCACCGCACTCATGATAGTGCGGTGCTCCTCGTTGATGGATGCGCTGCGAAGCGCTTCCAACAGATTGTCCGGTGCCTCTGGATAGACAGAGGTCACCGGCAAAGGCGTCTTTCCCCTCTTAGAAGGAGGCCGCCTGCCCGAGTCCGAAACCGCTGGAGGGTCCGGCGCAGTGTTCGGCTGAGGGCCGAACTCGGAGCTCTCAGGGGCCCCGTCCCCTCGGCTCCCAGAGTCCGGAAGGTCGCCTTGAGGCGCCTCCGAGACTGTCTCCCCTCAATCCGGTGCCTCTTGAGACAACACCTCGTCATCGTCGGCAGGATGAGGGGAGGTGGCAGTCGGGACTGGATCGTTATCCATGTCCGACAAGCCCAAGGAGCCGTCCGATGATACATCGATACTGGCTCGTGGCAGCCTGCATAATGGCATTCAGCGTTAGGGAAAGCAGTGCGACAAAGGAATGCTATGAGCTACTCCGGTATCTGAATACTTACGATCTCCCCGCGGGCTTGACCCTGGGCAACCACTCGTCTTCGCCTTCATCGGCGGCGGTGGAACTGTCCGGAAGGAGAGTCCTTCCCTTCTTGGACTCTCTGGCCTCCCCAGTTGGGGCAGCCTTCCTTTTCTTGTCTCCCCCGCCGGGAGGGGGAGCATCTTCTTCTTCCTCCTCGTCTTCGGGGGAGGAGTGTGCCGCAGAGTTATCGGACGATGAGTCCGATAATACCTGGCGCCGGGAATGCTTTCGGGTTCCCTTGGCCTTCTTGGTCTTCTCTGGCACCTTGTAAGGAGACGGAGTCAGCATCTCCGTCAGGAGAGCGCTCGCAGTGTCTTCGGGCAAAGGGGCCGGACAGTTAATCTGCCCCGACATCTCCACCCAGTCCTATCAAAGGCAGTGAGATTAGACCCCGCGCATAATTAAGCTTGGGAAAATAAATGACCTATGAGACATATTGAACTCACCGGACGCGGTAGGCGCTTTGCGCTTAGTCCTCGGTCCTCGGCGAGAGAAGAGGGGACCTCGGCGCCCTTGAACAGCACCTTCCAGACGTCCTTGTGCGTTGTGTCGAAGAGCTCACTCAGAGTCTGGTGCTAGGCCAGGTCAAACTCCCACAAGGTAAAATCCCGTTGTTGACACGGGAAGGTCCGGCGGATGAGCATAACTTGGATTATGTTGACAAGCTTGAGCTTCTTGCTCGCCATGCTCCGGATACATTTCTGGAGTCCATCCAGCTCCACCGATGAACCCCACGACAAGCCCTTCTCTTTCCAGGAAGTGAGCTGTGTTGGGAATCCAGATCGAAACTCATGGGGTGCCGCCCATTTGGCGTCGCGCGGCTCGGTGATGTAGAACCACGCCGATTACCATCCCTTTATTGTCTCCACAAAGGAGCCTTCGAGCCATATGAGGTTGAGCATTTTGCCAACCATGGCTCCGCCGCATTCTGCTTGTTGGCCTCGTACTACCTTCGGCTTGATATAGAAGGTCTTTAACCACATGCCGAAGTGGGGCCGGATGGGGAGGAAAGCCTCACAGACGACGATGAACGCCAAAATGTTGAGGATGAAGTTCGGGGCCAGACCATGAAAGTACAGCCCGTAGTAGAGCATGAGACCACGGACGAATGGATGGAGGGGAAACCCTAGTCCGCGGAGGAAGTGGTGAAGGAAAACTACCCTCTCGTAAGGCTCCGGGGTAGGGACGATCTGCCCCGCAGCGGGCAGCCGATGCGCGATGTTCGCAGCTAAGTATCCGGCTCCCCGCAGTTTTTTGATGTCTCTCTCCGTGAGGGAGGAGACCATTCACTTGCCTCCCGCTCCAGACATGGTTGGAGAAGGTTGAGGTGGAAGTGTGGACTTGGGCGCTAGAGCTCGAGTGTGCAAAAACGGACGAGCAAAGGAGGAAGAAGGCGTGGATAGAAAGGTGAATCCTTATCCCTTTATATAGGCGGACGAAACTAAGCGTCCCCACTTTCCTGGTAAAACTCGCTTATCCCCCAAGCGGCACAATTGATGGCGTGGTTGGGTTACCCACGCCCGTATTGATGAGAATCCCGTAATAAGGGGACACAATCTCTGCTTTGACAAGACGTGTCGAAAAACTGCCTCGCATTATGTGCGGGGCTGGTTAAAAGAAACGGTTCGAATAATCACCGGGCCATGACATAACGTCATGCTGCCAAAGCAAGCCAGCAAATTAGATCTGCGAAAATATTATTCTCTCTACGGTGGAATGTGGAACTTATTTTGCAGGGTCGAACACTATCCTTGTATTCAAATTCTTCTGTGATGTATTCGGAGAAGGAACCCGCCTTGCAATGCCGAAGACAATACTGCGCGCTGGACTTATCGTCATTGAAGCCTGGTTCAGGGGCTACTGAGGGAGTCCCGGATTAGGGGGTCTCCGGTCTGCCGGACTATCTCCATTGGCCGGACTGTTAGACTATGAAGATACAAGATTGAAGACTTCGTCTCGTGTCCGGATGGGACTCTACTTGGCGTGGAAGGCAAGCTAGGCAATATGTATATGGATATCTCCTCCTTTGTAACCGACCTTGTGTAACCCTAACCCTCTCCGGTGTCTATATAAACCGAATGGTTTTAGTCCGTAGGACAACAATCACAACGTACAATCATACCATAGGCTAGCTTCTAAGGTTTAGCCTCTCTGATCTCGTGGTAGATCTACTCTTGTACTACCCATATCATCAATATTAATCAAGCAGGACGTAGGGTTTTACCTCCATCAAGAGGGCCCGAACCTGGGAAAAACATCGTGTCCCCTGCCTCCTGTTACCATCCGGCCTAGACGCACAGTTCGGGACCCCCTACCCGAGATCCGCCGGTTTTGACACCGACAGGACCCAAGCCCGAAATTGAGTGCTTCTATTGCGAAGGAAATGGTCACTGGAAGTGGAACTATCTCGAATACTTGGCGGATAAGAAGGATGGCAAAGTGAACAAAGGTATATTTGATATACATGTTATTGATGTGTATTTTACTAATGTTCGTAGTAACCCCTAGGTATTTGATACCAGTTTAGTTACTAAGATTAGTATCTCGAAACAGGAGTTGCAGAGACTAGTTAAAAGCGAGGTGATGATGTGTGTTGGAAATGATTCCAAGGTTGATATGATCACCAATGCACACGGATTAGTGTAGAACTAAATAAATGTTATTTGGTGTTTGCGTTGGGCATGAATATGATTAGATCATGTTTATTGCAATTATTCATTTAAGTTAGAGAATAATAGTTGTTATGTTTACATGAATAAAACCTTTTACGGTCATACACCCAACATGAATGGTTTATTGAATCTCGATCATAGTGATACACATATTCATAATATTCATGCCAAAAGATGCAAAGTTGATAATGATAGTGCATCATACTTGTGGCACTGCCGTATAGGTCATATTGGTGTAAAGTGCGTGAAGAAATTCCATGTGGATGTACTTTTGGAATCACTTGATTATGAATCATTTGATACTTGCGAACCATGCCTCATGGGCAAGATGACTAAAACATCGTTCTTTAGAACAATGGAACGAGCTAATATCTTATTGGAAATAATACATACCGATGTATGCGGTCCGATGAGTGTTGAAGCACACGGCAGGTATCATTATTTTCTGACCCTCACAGATGATTTGACTAGGTATGGGCATATCTACATAATGAAACACAAGTCTGAAACATTTGTAAAGTTCAAAGAATTTTAGAGTGAAGTGGAGAATCATCGTAACAAGAAAATAAAGTTTCTACGATCTGACCGCGGAGGTGAATATTTGAGTTACGAGTTTGGCCTTCATTTAAAACAGTGTGGAATTGTTTCACAACTCATGCCACCTGGAACACCACGGCGTAATGATGTGTCTGAACATCCCGCACTTTGTTGGATATGGTGTGATCTATGATGTCTCTTACCTATTTACCACTATCATTTTGGGGTTATGCATTAGAGACAGCCGCATTCACGTTAAATAGGGCACCGTCTAAATCCACTGACACGACACCGTATGAACTGTGGTTTGGCAAGAAACCTAAGCTGCCGTTTCTTAAAGTTTTGGGTTGCGATACTTATGTCAAAAGGCTTTAGCCTGATAAGCTCGAACCCAAATCGGAGAAGTGCGTCTTCATAGGATACCCTAAGCAAAAAATTGGGTACACCTTCTACCACAAATCCGAAGGCAAGATATTTGTTGCCAAGAATGGAACATTTCTAGAGAAGGAGTTTCTCTCAAAAGAAGTGAGTATGAGGAAAGTAGAACTTGATGAGGTAATTGTACCTTCTCTCAACTTGGAAAGTAGCACATCAGAGAAATCTGTTCCTGTGATGCCTACTGTCGGTGTCAAAACCGGTGGATCTCGGGTAGGGGGTCCCGAACTGTGCGTCTAGGTCGGATGGTAACAGGAGGCAGGGGACACGATGTTTTACCCAGGTTCGGCACCTCTTGATGGAGGTAAAACCCTACGTCCTGCTTGATTAATATTGATGATATGGGTACTACAAGAGTAGATCTACCACGAGATTAGAGAGGCTAAACCCTAGAAGATAGCCTATGGTATGATTGTTGTTCGTCCTATGGACTAAAACTCTCCGGTTTATATAGACACCGGAGAGGGCTAGGGTTACACAGAGTCGGTTACAATCGTAGGAGATCTACATATCCGTATCGCCAAGCTTGCCTTCCACGCCAAGGAAAGTCCCTTCCAGACACGGGACGAAGTCTTCAATCTTGTATCTTCATAGTCCAGGAGTCCGGCCGAAGGTATAGTCCGGCCATCCGGACACACCCTAATCCAGGACTCCCTTAGTAGCCCCTGAACCAGGCTTCAATGACGATGAGTTCGGCGCGCAGATTTTCTTCGGCATTGCAAGGCGGGTTCCTCCTCCAAATACTTCATAGAAGATTTTGAACACAAAGGTAGTGTCCGGCTCTACAAAATAAGTTTCCACATATTGCCATAGAGAGAATAATATTTACACAAATATAATCTGCTGACGTATTCCGTAGCGTGACATCACACCACGGCCAAGTCTTTTATTCGAATCGTTTTACTGTCCCACCTCAGCGCGTTTAGCGAGGCGGTTTCCTTGGCATGTCTTGTTAAAGCAGAGATCGTGTCCCTTTATTCCGGGATTCTCATCAATACGGGTGTGGGTAACCCAACCGTACCCGTTGGTATATTTTCTCGATCAAAGGCGAGTCCCAAATGGTCACGGCGAAGGCCCTTGGTATTCAACCTCTTATAAAGAGACGAAGGCCTTACTCTTTTCTTTTAATCTCAAACGAGTTCGCCCTTCGCCTCGAGTTCCAACTCCCAAGGCTCCAGACTTCAGGTGCTTCGGACTTTGACAATGTCCGGTTCCGACCTTCGAGGCCGATGGATGCCCTCCTCGATCACGGAGGAGGACGTGCTGAAGTTGAGAGAGGCCAGGTTCTTGATCGGCGAAATCTCGCATAGGCTGCCTGCTCAAGGGCAGGTCATTCCCACTCCCAAGCCTGGTGAGAGTGTGGTGTTCATGTCTCACTTCCTTCGGGGGCCAGGCTTCCCGATGGATCCCTTCGTGAGGGGGCTCAAGTATTATTATGGGCTGGAATTTCACGACTTAGCCCCGGAGTCCATCCTCCATATTTCCTCATTCATCGTCGTGTGTGAAGCCTTCCTCCGTATCACTCCTCACTTCGGACTATGGCTCAAGACCTTCAAAGTAGAGCCGAAGATGATCGAGGGACGACATGCGGAGTGCGGAGGTGCTTTTATAAGCAAGAATGCTGGTATTCCATGGCCCGAGGGCTCTTTTCAAGAGGAGTCTAGCTTATGGCAGCGAGAGTGGTTTTATATTACCGCTTCCAGGGCCCCTAAGTGGGTGGCGCCACCTGCCTTTCGCTCGGGTCCCCCGCCACGACTGGCGTCATGGGTCAATACGGGGCTGGACTGGGGGCCGGCAAAGGACGTGCCCCTATTGCAGGGCCACATCCGAGATCTCCTAGAAAGAGACATCAGTCTGGTCATGGTGACGCAGGTTATGTTAATTCGCCGAGTTCTGTCCTGCAAACGTCACCCCCTCCCCCTGTAGGAGTTCAACCCGAAGGGACCACGAGTTCTCCAACATTTTCTTGGCATGACGCCCGTGGAGATGTACAAATTGGTCTTCGGACCACAAGTAGTGTGTCCGGATTCTATGGAGGACGCAGGTCTGAGCTGCAATCGTCTGGATACTCAAGTAAGTAGCCTTGTGCCCGGACTCGCTATCCGTATATTTATCATAAAATTGCCCCTAAAAGAGTTGTCGTTTAAAAAGGAGTGGATAGTGAAAGCAAAGCTAATCAGGTGTCCGGCCCCCCTCCCCGAGACCACGCCGGGTACCGTGCTAGTCAGGATGTTGGAGGTTGTGCCTTCAAAGGGAAGCAAGGGAGGGGACAAGGGAGCTACAGCCTCCTCAAAGGAGGTTTTCCGGAAGGGAGGAATCGAAAATTCCTCTCCTCAGGGGAAGAAGAGGACCGCCTCTGAAGAACCGGAGACCATGGCCTTAAAGCGGGGGAAGAAATCTTCGCTAGAGGGTCCTGTGCTGGGGGATACTTCAGCCGAATTATGCCCTCAAGGGGATCGGCCCTCCACCGAGCCGTAAGTAGAGAGGAGTTTTCTTTTTAAGAAACGAGAGAAATCCCTTCTTTATATCTGAGAAAAGTAATCGAAAATTTACCTTGTAGCTCGGACCTTAGCCCTTCTCAGCAGAGCTCGTCTTCGGGGGATCTTCTTTCGGAGATGATGGAGAGCAGAATGCCTCCCCCTACTGTACCGCCTTGTGAGGCGGGTGACCCCGAGGTATCGTCGCGGAGGGTTTCTCCGAATCTGGCGGGGCCGGAATGTAGTCATATGGCCCCCCAAAGCCCTCCGCGTCCGGCCTTCGGAAAGGGCCATCGGACGAGTCTGGCGCCATCTAGTGCGCGGTCGGAGGAGTTGAAGGATCTGCTAGGGAGAGCATCTATCTCAGAGGAGCACCGTGCATTGATGGGTACGGTGATTGAGAGGATTTCATCCGCGGAGAGCGGATTGCACGAGGCCGTCAGGAGTTTACTGACAGGTTTTGAGGAACGCGAAATAATGTACCCTTTTTGGACAGTTGCGCATAAATAAGATGCGCTCTGTGTAGATAGTAGCCCCTGAGACTCTGTGTGTTGTCAAAAGTGACAGCGCACAGAGGATCATAATGCCAGGTCTAATATGCCGCCTTTATACATAGGTGGTGAAGTGTCCGGTGGCCAGCCGAACTGATGGATTTGCCGAGCTAAAGCGGCAACTTGACGTGGCAGATGCCGACATCGCGCTTGTCAACAAGCGGCTTGACGAGGCACACGGTATGTGATTCCTTCAGCGGCGCCTAGTAAGAGGAGCTTTATGCCAGTATCTTACAATGTGTGCGCTTGATGCAGATGGTGCTGCTGCCATGGAGAATCTTCGGGCGGAACTTGCCCGAGCCAAGGAGCAAGCCAGGAAAAGTGATGCGGCTGCCGGAAAGGCAATTGAAGAGCTGAAAGCCGAACAGGCTGCTCACTGCCGAAGCAAGAAGGAAATGGCCGAGATGGCCGTGAAGCTGAAGAACGCTGTTGACCATTGCAAGCTTCTTGAAAAAGAAGATCGGGCGGAATAGACGGACCTGAAGAAGGTCGTTGCCGATGCCAAGGATGCTCGCTCTGCGATGAGAGCTGTGAAGGAGGAGCTGCGTCAGGCCAGAGAAATCGCGGCTGGAAAGCCCTTTATGCTGCGGAGGAAGTTCTGTTATCCTAAACATGCTCCGTTAGACCAGATGTGGAGTACGGCGGACAACTATCTAGATTTAGCAGTGAGTGCCGCAGATGCGGCCGAGCACTTCCGAGATCAAGAAGATCGCGAAGTGGAAAAGCTCTTCTGGTCGCAGTTCCACAATCCGGAGCGTCCACTGTCATTAGCCGATCGTTTGGCCGAATGGGCCGAGCTAAATAGGTTGTCCGGACTCGGCATGAAGTATGTCGTGAGTCATCTGTGGCCAGAGAGACCAGAGCCGAAAAGTTATTTCAACTTGGTGCAGCAGTTCCTTGGTGCGGCGCCGCATAGCAATGCGATGAAGAGGTCAGCATGCATAGAGGGTGCGCGGATGGCTCTTGCCCGTGTCAAGACATACTGGGTGGAAATGGAAGCCACCGCTGTTGCATCCCTAGACTCGGATGGAAGACGAGTACCTGCCGAGCGCTATTTTCAGCAAGTTCTGCAAGGCGCTCGTTTAATAGAGACGCAGTGCTCGAAGGATACTATATTCGAATAGCATGTATTATTGTAAAACAATATTTTGATGAATTGTAGAAGCTTTTTATACTTGTGCCTGCAAGTATTATGATACCTCTTGTGCGGCCGTTTAACATATATGTATATATAATCTCAAAGATGGCAGTCGTCGGCTTCAGCCCCCACGCACAAAATGCGGGGGTGTTCGCAGAAGGCGCATTTTCACACTTGATCCAACGTCTTGGTCCTACAAAGGAGGTGATAGCGCAGCAAACTAGGCAATCGGACTATGATGCTTTATCACTTTCACTTAGCCATAGGAGTTGGACATTGAGGCTACTTATATAGCCCCTGGTGGCGCCTGCGCTCGCCCGAACTCGGGGCGCGTGTGTGCCCGGCCGGGAAACGGCCCTTCGTTAATGTGGAGGAGTCCTAAAGATTCCGGTATGTCATCGAGTGGTTGACCAGTCTCACGCTATATCATGACAGTCAGTTTTCGGCTTTCTCTACCGAGGTGCACGCCTGGCCGAACCGGGGCACAATCGCAGTAGTTCTCCTGGTGCCGCCTTAGCCGATAGAGCGGAACGTAAGGCAGCAAAACACAGGAGCTGGGCAAACCCAACATTTGACCAAAGACATGATTCGGAGCTGATGCATATAAGGCCAAACTCGCGACGCCGGACACTCCCTAAGGTATTCGGTCTTTATGAGGGCGGGCGGGATAACGCCCTTAGTAATAAGCCCCTAGTGTCCAGGTACGCGCAAAACTCTGACGTGGCCACATGCCAAAACGCCAGCCTCCTCCTTGGTTATACCAAGAAACCAGGGGATGTGTATCAATAAGAGACAGTAAAAAAGGTTTACGCAGGGTCTTAATCTGAAAAGAATCCTTGGAACGGGTCCCTGCTGCACGTCTGCGCCTGTGTCTCCGTTGTGCCGTATCCTGGACGGGCATAGCACGGTGTTCATCTGTAAAAGAGAGGAACTTAGTTAAAGAAAGATCATGCCGAACATGAGTTATACTAAATAAACAAAGTATAAATCGAAATGGGTAAAATTGAGCTTTATTGTCTCTTGTTTTATATGCGCGGAGCCCCTAGTACAGGGGTATACAGCTATTAAGCCTTTATCAATTGTATGTTTATGCTGGACTCGTCTAGCCGTGTCTGTGGTCTTGACGACCTGTTTAGATGCTTTGGCTTGTGAAGCCGCTTTATTGTGGGGCTGTCAAGGCAGCCGCACTGTTTTCCGCGCGGGAGGAACACTTAATGTTTTCCCTTTAATGAGATTATGCCTCATGGACCGGGCATCTTAAGTGTAAGAGATGCATAATGCGGTATTGCGTTAAAGCGGGCGAAAGCATCGCGTCCCAGCAGTGCTTGATAACTACTTGAGAATGGGGCGATGTGGAAAGTTAGCTGTTCGGAATGGAAGTTATCGGGGGAGCCGAACATGACTTCTAGCCGGAGAGAACCCATGCAATGGGCATCCGGGCCTGGCTTTACCCCTTGAAAGGAGGTTTTGCTATGGCGAATTTTTGTTGGGTCTATCCCCATGTTGCGGATTGTGTCCTGGTATAACAGGTTTAGACCACTGCCGCCGTCCATCAGGACATTTGTAAAATGGAGTCCGCCGTTTATTGGATCTAATACCAAGGCTGTCCAGCCTGCGTTCCGGATACTTCTAGAGTAATCCTGATGGTCGAAGGTGATTGGTTTTAACAACCATTCGCGAGACTCCTTTGGGAAAGGCCGTATGGCGCGTATCTCTGGTGGCACCGTTCTGTTCGTCACATGAAGTAAGTTTACTGTTTTGACTTCTTGTGGGAAATCCTTTTGTTTCCTGGTGCTCTGCTTGTGGGGTTCGTCGTCTTCCTCACTTGGTGTGTCGAGCCCCTTGTGTTCGGCGTTGAGCTTGCCGGCTTGCTTGAAAACCCAACAATCTCTGTGGGTATGGTTCGCGGGCTTCCCGGGAGTACTGTGTATTTGACATATCTTGTCCAAGATTTTGTTTAAGTTGGATAGCTCGTCCCTGTTATCCTTGAGGGGCGGCTTTCTCTGATTCTGCCGCGAGCTTTTGAATCCGGCATTGACCGCCGTGCTCTTTGGGCTGTTTCCCTTATTCCGGTGCTGGTCCTTGCTGCGTCGGGGTTTTCCGTTTCCATCCCTAACTTCGGATGTACTTGGGTCGCTGGTGCTGCATCTTGCCAACCAGCTGTCCTCTCCTGCGCAAAAGCGGGTCATGAGGCTTGCAATGCGGCCATTGTTCTTGGCTTTTCTTGGCTGAGGTGTCTGGCGACCCATTCGTCTCGAATGTTGTGCTTAAAAGCTGCTAGGGCTTCAGCGTCCGGACAGTCGACTATCTGATTCTTTTTAGTAAGAAATCTATTCCAGAATTTCCGGGCTGACTCTCCGGGCTATTGATTTATGTGACTGAGATCGTCTGCATCCGGAGGGCGGACATAGATCCCTTGAAAATTTGCCCGGAAAGCATCCTCAAGCTCTTCCCAACTTCCAATGGTGTTTTCGGGAAGGCTTTTGAGCCAATGCCGGGCTAGCCTTTTAAGCTTGAGGGGTAAGTATTTTATGGCGTGGAGGTCATCTCCTCTGGCCATGTATATGTGGAGGATATAATCCTCGATCCAGACCCTAGGGTCTGTTGTTCCGTCGTACGCCTCTATGTTTACGGGCTTGAATCCTGCTGGAAATTCATGGTCCAGCACCTCATCGGTGAAACATAGGGGGTGTGCGGCACCCCTGTATTTGGGTGTGCCGTGATGTTTGGATATTTGTTGTGTTGCATTGCTTACTAGAGCTTGCTTTCTTGGCCCGTATATAGATCTGGCTGGGCCATCTTTTTGATGTGGATCCTTTGGTGGATCGCGTGCCGGCTTGTGTGCGGCGCCGCTTGCCGCTCCATGCTGGCCATGCGGTCGTCCATCCAACCGGATGGCTTTCCTATTTTTTGACTGCGGGGGCTCTAAGGCCTCCTCGTCAAATTCAGGCAGTAGCTTTCGCTTTGGATAGCTTTTTGTGCAGCGACTGCCGGCATATTTGTCTGCGGTGTTGCGTACTTTGCTCCATCTGGTTCTGAGTGCATCTTCCGCAGTTTTGAGCTTCCGCTTCTGCTTTTTCAGGCTATGCGCAGTGGCGACGAGCCTTTTGTGGAGGTTCTTCTGCTCCATGATTTCATTCGGCGTAAGGTTGTCCGGACTGTTTTTTTCGCCGGAGACGGGGTGTTCAGTTTGTTTATCCAAGTTTTCCTGTTCGGACGCTTGCTCGAAGGCATGTTCGTCATCCACCGGCTCGTCCTACTCTATGGCTGGGTCTGTATGGCTGCTGTCTCTGTCAAGGCGGGGCTTGGAGCGGCGCTTACGTCGCCGCTTTGATTGCTTTTCGAGTGAACGATCCCTCGTTGCATCCCTGTGTTCCTCGTCGTAGCTTCCTTTGGGTGTGTCCACCATGTATACATCATGAGATGAGGTGGCTGTCCAGTGCCTTATAGGCGTTGGTTCGTGTTCATCTCCTACATCGTTGTCCATACCGTCGATGTCTTCGGAGTCGAAGTCGAGCACGTCGTTTAAATTATCGACAGTGGCTACGAAGTGGGTGGTGGGTGGGCTTTGAATTTCTACATCATCCGCATCCCAACCTTGTTGACCATAGTCCGGCCAGGGCTCTCCTGATAGAGAGAGAGACTTTAGTGAACTCAGAATATCGCTGAAGGGCGAGTGCTGAAAGATGTCCACGGTGGTGAACTCCATGATCGGCGCCCAATCGGGTTCGATCGGTCGGGGCGCGGAGGGCTCGGAGTCTGGAGAGGAGTCCCGCTCCTTGGAGTCACGGGCTTCGCAGAGAATAGGGCTGGTGTTTGGCTCGATCGCCATAGAGATTGCAGCCCCCGAGGCGGTGTCTAACCACCCATCCTCGGTTGGTGTGATCGACTCCGAGCTAGGGGTCGGAGCGGACACAGGTGCGGCCTCCAGGGCACTATTCGGCGGCAGAGCTAAATCATGCCCATCGTTACAGTGCGGCACGCTCGGCTGTGGCTCGAACCTGTCGAATATCACGTCTCTGCGGATGTCGGCCGTGTAGTTCAAACTTCCAAATCTGACCTCATGGCCAGGGGCGTAGCTTTCGATCTGCTCCAGATGACCAAGCGAATTGGCCCGCAGTGCAAAGCCGCCGAATATGAAGATCTATCCGGGGAGAAAACTCTCACCCTGGATCGCATCGCTGTTGATGATCGGAGAAGCCATCGGGCCTAAAAGCGACGACACAGAGGAACTCTCAATGAAAGCACCAATGTCGGTGTCAAAACCGGCGGATCTCGGGTAGGGGGTCCTGAACTGTGCGTCTAGGTCGGATGGTAACAGGAGGCAGGGGACACGATGTTTTACCCAGATTCGGGCCCTCTTGATCGAGGTAAAACCCTACGTCCGGCTTGATTAATATTGATGATATGGGTAGTACAAGAGTAGATCTACCACGAGATCAGAGAGGCTAAACCCTAGAAGCTAGCCTATGGTATGATTGTTGTTCGTCCTACGAACTAAAACTCTCCGGTTTATATAGACACCGGAGAGGGCTAGGGTTACACAGAGTCGGTTACAATGGTAGGAGATCTACATATCCGTATCGCCAAGCTTGCCTTCCACGCCAAGGAAAGCCCCTTCCAGACACGGGACGAAGTTTTCAATCTTGTATCTTCTTAGTCCAGGAGTCCGGCCGAAGGTATAGTCTGGCCATCCGGACACCCCCTAATCCAGGACTCCCTCACCTACACCAAATAGAGAGGAAGCTAATGATGATGATCATGAAACTTCAGATCAAGTAATTATTGGACCACATAGGCCGAAGAGAGCACGTTCCGCACCAGAGTGGTATGGTAATCCTGTCCTGGAAGTCATGTTTCTAGACCATGGCGAACCTACAAACTATAAAGAAGCTATGATGAGCCCAGATTCCGATAGATGGCTTGAGGCCATGAAATCTGAGATAGGATCCATGTAGACTTTGGTGGACTTTCCCGATGATCGGCAAGCCATTGAGAATAAATGGATCTTCAAGAAGAAGACAGACGCCGATGGTAATATCACCATATACAAAGCACGACTTGTTGCGAACGGTTTTTGACAAGTTCAAGGAGTTGACTATGATGAGACATTCTCACCCGTAGCGATGCTTAAGTCAGTCCGAATCATGTTAGCAATTGCCGCATTTTATAATTATGAAATCTGTCAAATGGATGTCAAAAACTGCATTCCTTAATGGATATTAAAGAAGAGTTGTATATGATGCAACCAGAAGGTTTTTTCGATCCTAAAGGTGCAAACAAAGTGTGCAAGCTCCAGCGATCCATCTATGGACTGGTGCAAGCATCTCGGAGTTGGAATATGCGCTTTGATGAGGTGATCAAAGCATATGGTTTTTGTTGGGAAACATAGCATGCAATTTCAAAAAATTCCTACGCTCACGCAAGACCTATCAAGGAGATGCATAGCAACAAGAGGGGGGAGCATATTCATACCGTTGAAGATCGCAAAGCGGAAGCGTTTATCAATGCGGTTGATGTAGACCTACACCTTCACGATCCGTCCCGATCAAGTATCGAACGTACGACACCTCCGCGTTCAGCACAAGTTCAGCTCGATGACGTCCTCGCCTTCTTGATCCAGCAAGACGGGCGAAGTAGTAGATGAGTTCTGGTAGCACGACGACATGGTGACAGTGTTGGTGAAGAATAATCTCCGTAGGGCTTAGCCAAGCACAACAGAAACTATGACAGAGGCTAAACTAGAGGGTACGGGGTTGCCGGCACACGACTTGGTGATTCTTGATGTGTTCCAGGTGCTAGCCCTGCCCCTCTATTTATATGTTGAGCCCTGGGGTCGGAACTTGGAGTAAAAGCCTTCTCAAAGTCGGTTTTGCCCGCAAGGAAGAGTCATTCTCAGACATCCGGGACCAAACGCCACGGTCCTTGGCGTCTGTGTTGGAAATATGCCCTAGAGGCAATAATAAATTAGTTATTATTATATTTCCTTGTTAATAATAATCGTTTATTATCCATGCTAGAATTGTATTGATAGGAAACTCAGATACATGTGTGGATACATAGACAACACCATGTCCCTAGTAAGCCTCTAGTTGACTAGCTCGTTGATCAATAGATGGTTACGATTTCCTGACCATGGACATTGGATGTCATTGATAACGGGATCACATCATTAGGAGAATGATGTGATGGACATATACCCAATCCTAAGCCTAGCACAAGATCATGTAGTTCGTATGCTAAAGCTTTTCTAATGTCAAGTATCATTTCCTTAGACCATGAGATTGTGTAACTCCCGGATACCGTAGGAGTGCTTTGGGTGTGCCAAACGTCACAACGTAACTTGGTGGCTATAAAGGTACACTACAGGTATCTCCGAAAGTGTCTGTTGGGTTGGCACGAATCGAGACTGGGATTTGTCACTCCGTGTAAACGGAGAGGTATCTCTGGGCCCACTCGGTAGGACATCATCATAATGTGCACAATGTGATCAAGGAGTTTATCACGGGATGATGTGTTACCGAATGAGTAAAGAGACTTGCCGGTAACGAGATTGAACAAGGTATCGGGATACCGACGATCGAATCTCGGGCAAGTATCGTACCGCTAGACAATGGGAATTGTATACGGGATTGATTAAGTCCTTGACATCGTGGTTCATCCGATGAGATCATCGTGGAACATGTGGGAGACAACATGGGTATCCAGATCCCGCTGTTGGTTATTGACCGGAGAGTCATCTCGGTCATGTCTGCATGTCTCCCGAACCCGTAGGGTCTACACACTTAAGGTTCGGTGACGCTAGGGTTATAGAGATATTAGTATGTGGTAACCTGAAAGTTGTTCAGAGTCCCGGATGAGATCCCGGACGTCACGAGGAGTTCCGGAATGGTCCGGACGTAAAGATTTATATATGGGAAGTCTTGTTTTGGTCGCCGGAAAAGTTTCGCGCATTATCGGTATTGTACCGGGAGTGCCGAAAGGGGTCCCGGGGGTCCACCGGGTGGGGCCACCTACCCCGGGGGGGCACATGGGCTGTAGGGGTGTGCTCCTTGGCCTATATGGGCCAAGGGCACCAGCCCCAAGAGGCCCATACGCCAAGAGATAAGGAAAGGAAGAGTCCTAAAGGGGGAAGGCACCTCCGAGGTGCCTTGGGGAGGAGGGACTCCTCCCTGGCCGCACCCTTCCTTGGAGGAAGGGCCAAGGCTGCTCCCCCCCTCTCCCTTGGCCCTATATATAGTGGGGGGAAGGGACGGCAGCACCAACATAAGCCCTGGCGCCTCCCTCTCCCTCCCATGACACATATTCCTCCTCCCGCAGCGCTTGGTGAAGCCCTGTTGGAATTCCGCTACTTCCACCACCACGCCGTCGTGCTGCTGGATCTCCATCAACCTATCCTACCCCCTTGCTGGATCAAGAAGGAGGAGACGTCACTGCTCCGTATGTGTGTTGAACGCGGAGGTGCCGTCCGTTCGGCGCTAGGATCATCGGTGATTTGGATCACGACGAGTACGATTCCATCAACCCCGTTCTCTTGAAAGCTTCCGCGCGCGATCTACAAGGGTATGTAGATCCACTCGTCCCTCGTTGCTAGATGACTCCATAGATAGATCTTGGTGACACGTAGGAAAATTTTGAATTATTGCTACGTTACCCAACAGTGGCATCATGAGCTAGGTCTATGCGTAGTTTCTATGCACGAGTAGAACACAAAGTAGTTGTGGGCGTTGATTTTGTTCAATATGCTTGCCGTTACTAGTCCAATATTGATTCGGTGGCATCGTGGGATGAAGCGGCCCGGACCGACCTTACACGTACTCTTACGT
The DNA here is from genome assembly GCF_003073215.2 of Triticum urartu. NCBI lineage: Eukaryota > Viridiplantae > Streptophyta > Magnoliopsida > Poales > Poaceae > Triticum > Triticum urartu. Next base: position 670,802,206 of record NC_053023.1, read on the forward strand.
GAGACTGGTTCCACTGACTGACATGCACTAGTTGCATAAGGTGGCTAGCGGTTGTCTGTCTCTCCCACTTTAGTCGGATCGGATTCGATGAAAAGGGTCCTTGTGAAGGGTAAATAGCAATTGGCATATCACATTGTGGTTTTTGCGTAGGTAAGAAACGTTCTTGCTAGAAACCCATAGCAGCCACGTAAAACATGCAAACAACAATTAGAGGACGTCTAACTTGTTTTTGCAGGGTATGCTATGTGATGTGATATGGCCAAAAGGATGTGATGAATGATATATGTGATGTATGAGATTGATCATGTTCTTGTAATAGGAATCATGACTTGCATGTCGATGAGTATGACAACCGGCAGGAGCCATAGGAGTTGTCTTAATTTATTTATGACCTGCGTGTCAACTTAAATGTCATGTAATTGCTTTACTTTATTGCTAAAGTGTTAGCCATAGTAGTAGAAGTAATAGATGACGAGACAACTTCAAGAAGACACGATGATGGAGATCATGGTGTCATGCCGGTGACAAGATGATCATGGAGCCCCGAGATGGAGATCAAAGGAGCTATATGATATTGGCCATATCATGTCACTATTATTTGATTGCATGTGATGTTTATCATTTTTTTGCATCTTGTTTACGTAGAACGACGGTAGTAAATACGATGATATAATAATTTCAAGAAGGTGTTCCCCCTAACTGTGCACCGTTGCGACAGTTCGTTGTTTCGAAGCACCACGTGATGATCGGGTGTGATAAATTCTAACGTTCACATACAACGGGTGTAAGACAGATTTACACACGTGAAACACTTAGGTTGACTTGACGAGCCTAGCATGTACAGACATGGCCTCGGAACACAAGAGACTGAAAGGTCGAGCATGAGTCGTATGGTAGATACGATCAACATGAAGATGTTCACCGATGATGACTAGTCCGTCTCACGTGATGATCGGACACGGCCTAGTTGACTCGGATCATGTAATCACTTAGATGACTAGAGGGATGTCTATCTGAGTGGGAGTTCATAAGATGAACTAAATTATCCTGAACATTATCAAAAGGTCTTCGCAAATTATGTCGTAGCTCGCGCTTCAGTTTTACTGTTTAGATATGTTCCTAGAGAAAATTTAGTTGAAAGTTGATAGTAGCAATTATGCGGACTAGGTCCACAAACTGAGGATTGTCCTCATTGCTTCATAGAAGGCTTATGTCCTTAATGCACCGCTCAGTGTGCTGAACCTCGAACGTTGTCTATGGATGTTGCGAACATCTGACATACACATTTTGATAACTACGTGATAGTTCAGTTAAACGGCTTAGAGTTGAGGCACCGAAGACGTTTTGAAACATCGCGAAACATATGAGATGTTATGAGGGCTGAAATTGGGATTTCAGGCTCGTGCCCACGTCAGGAGGTATAAGACCTCCGACGATTTTCTTAGCCTGCAAACTAAGGGAGAAAACCTCAATTGTTGAACTTGTGCTCAGATTGTCTGAGTACAACAATCGCTTGAATCGAGTGGGAGTTGATCTTCCAGATGAAATAGTGATGGTTCTCCGAAGTCATTACCACCAAGCTGCTTGAGCTTCGTGATGAACTATAACATATCAGGGATAGATATGATGATCCTTGAAATACTCGCGATGTTTGACACCGCGAAAGTAGAAATCAAGAAGGAGCATCAATTGTTGATGGTTAGTCAAACCACTAGTTTCAAGAAGGGCAAGGGCAAGAAGGGATACTTCATGAAACGGCAATTCAGCTGCTGCTCTAGTGAAGAAACCAAAGGTTGAACCCAAACCCGAGACTAAGTGCTTCTGTAATAAGGGGAACAGCCACTGGAGCAGAATTACCCTAGATACTTGGTAGATGAGAAGGCTGGCAAGGTCGATAGAAGTATATTGGATATACATTGTGTTGATGTGTACTTTACTAGTACTCCTAGTAGCACCAGGGTATTAGATACCGGTTTAGTTGCTAAGTGTTAGTAACTCGAAATAAAAGCTACGGAATAAACGGAGACTAGCTAAAGGTGAGCCGACGATATGTGTTGGAAGTGTTTCCAATGTTGATATGATCAAGCATCGCACGCTCCCTCTACCATCGAGATTGGTGTTTGCGTTGAGCATAGACATGATTGGATTATGTCTATCGCAATACGGTTATTCATTTAAAGAGAATAATGGTTACTCTGTTTATTTGAATAATACCTTCAATGGTCTTGCACCTAAAATGAATGGTTCATTGAATCTCGATCATAGTGATACACATGTACATGCCAAAAGATATAAGATAGTAATGATAGTACCACCTACTTGTGGCACTGCCACTTAAGTCATATCGGTATAAAATGCATGAAGAAGCTCCATGTTGATGGATCTTTGGACTCACTCATTTTTGAAAGGTTTGAGACATGCGAACCATGTCTATTGGTGTATATGCATGAAGAAACTCCATGCAAATGGACCGTTTGGACTCACTTGATTTTGAATCACTTGAAACATGCAAATCATACCACATGGGCAAGATGACTAAAAGCCTCGTTTTCAGTAAAATGGAACTAGAAAGCAACTTGTTGGAAGAAATACATTTTGATGTGTGCAGTCCAATGAGTGCCGAGGCGTGTAGTGGATATCGTTATGTTCTTACTTCACAGATGATTTGAGTAGATGTTGAGTATATTTACTTGATGAATCACGAGTCTGAATTATTGAAAGGATCAATTAATTTCAGGGTGAAGTTGAAAGATCGTTGTGACAAGAGGATTAAAGATCTATGATATGATCATAGAGATGAATATCTGAATTACGAGTTTGGCACAGAATTAAGACATTGTGGAAATTGTTTCACAACTAATACAGCCTGGAACACCATAGTGTGATGGTGTGTCCGAACATCATAACTGCACCCTATTGGATATGATGCATACCATGATGTTTCTTATCGAATTACCACGATAGTTTATGGGTTAGGCATTAGAGACAACCACATTCACTTTAAATAGGGCACCATGTAATTCCGATGAGATGACACCATATGAACTATGGTTTAGAGAAACCTAAGCTGTCATTTCTTAAAAGTTTGGGGTTGCGACGCTTATGTGAAAAAGTTTTAGGATGATAAGCTCGAACCCAAAGCGGATAAATGCATCTTCAAAGGACACCCAAAACAGTTGGGTATACCTCCTGTCTCAGATTCGAAAGCAATAAGGGATTGTTTCGTGAATCAGGTCCTTTCTCGAGGAAAAGTTTCTCTCGAAAGAATTGAGTGGGAGGATGGTGGAGACTTGATGAGGTTATTGAACCGTCTCTTCAACTAGTGTGTGGCAGGGCACAAGAAGTTGTTCCTGTGGCACCTACACCAATTGAAGTGGAAGCTTATGATAGTGATCATGAAACTTCAGATCAAGTCACTACCAAACCTCGTAGGATGACAAGGATGCGTACTACTTCAGAGTGGTACGTAATCCTGTCTTGGAAGTCATGTTGCTAGACAACAATGAACCTACGAGCTATGGAGAAGCGATGGTGGGCTCGGATTCCGATAAATGGCTCGAGGCCATAAAATCCGAGAGAGGATCCATGTATGGAAACAAAGTGTAGACTTTGACAGAACAGCTTGATGGTCGTGAGGCTATTGAGTACAGATGGATTTTAAAAGGAAGACAGACAATGATGGTAAATGTCACTATTAAAAAGCTCGACTTGTCGTTAAGATGTTTTTCGACAAGTTCAAGGAGTTGACTACGATGAGACTTTCTCACTTGTAGCGATGCTAAGAGTCTATTGGAATTATATTAGCGATTACTGCATTATTTATGAAATCTTGCAGATAGGATATCAAAACATTGTTTCCTCGACGATTTTTGAGGAAAGGTTGTATGTGATACAACCGGAAGGTTTTGTCAATCCTAAAAGATGCTAATAAGTATGCAAAAGCTCCAGCAATCCTTCTGAGGACTGGAGTAAGCATCTCGGAGTTGGAATGTATGCTTTGATGATGATCAAAGATTTTGGGTTTATACAAAGTTTATGAGAAACTTGTATTTCCAAAGAAGTGAGTGGGAGAACTATAGAATTTCTGATAAATATATGTTGACATATTGTTTCTCAGAAATGACGTAGAATTTCTAGAAAGCATATAGGGTTATTTGGAAAGTATTTTTCAATGGAAAGCCTGGATTAAGCTACTTGAACATTGAGCATCAAGATCTATAAGGATAGATCAAAATTCTTAATGGTACTTTCAAATGAGCACATACCTTGACATGATCTTGAAGGTGTTCAAGATGGATCAGTCAAAGAAGGAGTTCTTGCCTGAGTTGTAAGGTATGAAGTTAAGACTTAAAGCTCGACCACGGCAAAAGAAAGAGAAAGGACGAATGTCGTCCCCTATGCTTTTGTCATAGGCTCTATACGGTATGCCATGCTGAGTACCGCACCTGATGTGTGCCTTGCCACATATCTAGCAAGAGGGTACAAAGGTAATCTAGGAGTAGATCACCAGATAGAGGTCTAAATTATCCTTAGAGGAATAAGGATATGTTTCTCGGTTATGGAGGTGATGAAGAGTTCGACGTAAAGAGTTACGTCGATGCAAGCTTAACACCTATCCGGATAGCTCTGAGTAGAGATACCGGATATGTATAATGGAGCAACAATTTAGAATATCTCCAAGTAGAACAGTTATTTGAAATGGCTCCAAATATAGCGTAGTAGCTGCATCTACAAGATGACATAGAGATTTGCGAAGTACATACGGATCTGAAAGATTCAGACCCGTTGACTATAACATCTCTCACAAGCATAACATGTTCAAACCCAGAACTCATCGAGTGTTAATCACATGGTAATGTGAACTAGATTATTGACTCTAGTAAACTCTTTGGGTGTTAGTCACATGGGGATGTGACCTTGAGTGTTAATCACATATCGATGTGAACTGGATTATTGACTCTAGTGCAAGTGGGAGCTTGTTGGAAATATGCCCTAGAGGCAATAATAAATTAGTTATTATTATATTTCCTTGTTCATAATAATCATTTATTATCCATGCTAGAATTGTATTGATAGGAAACTCAGATACATGTGTGGATACATAGACAATACCATGTCCCTATTAAGCCTCTAGTTGACTAGCTCGTTGATCAATAGATGGTTACCGTTTCCTGACCATGGACATTGGATGTCATTGATAACGGGATCACATCATTAGGAGAATGATCTGATGGACAAACACCCAATCCTAAGCCTAGCACAAGATCATGTAGTTCGTATGCTAAAGCTTTTCTAATGTCAAGTATCATTTCCTTAGACCATGAGATTGTGCAACTCCCGGATACCGTAGGAGTGCTTTGGGTGTGCCAAACGTCACAACGTAACTGGGTGGCTATAAAGTTACACTACAGGTATCTCCGAAAGTGTCCATTGGGTTGGCACGAATCGAGACTGGGATTTGTCACTCCGTGTAAACGGAGAGGTATCTCTGGGCCCACTCGGTAGGACATCATCATAATGTGCACAATGTGATCAAGGAGTTTATCACGGGATGATGTGTTATGGAACGAGTAAAGAGACTTGCCGGTAACGAGATTGAACAAGGTATCGGGATACCGACGATCGAATCTCGGGCAAGTATCGTACCGCTAGACAAAGGGAATTGTATACGGGATTGATTAAGTCCTTGACATCGTGGTTCATCCGATGAGATCATCGTGGAACATGTGGGAGCCAACATGGGTATCCAGATCCCGCTGTTGGTTATTGACCGGAGAGTCATCTCGGTCATGTCTGCATGTCTCCCGAACTCGTAGGGTCTACACACTTAAGGTTCGGTGACGCTAGGGTTATAGAGATATTAGTATGCGGTAACCCGAAAGTTGTTCGGAGTCCCGGATGAGATCCCGGACGTCACGAGGAGTTCCGGAATGGTCCAGAGGTAAATAATTATATATAGGAAGTGCTATTTCGGCCATCGGGACAAGTTTCGGGGTCACCGGTATTGTACCGGGACCACCGGAAGGGTCCCGGGGGTCCACCGGGTGGGGCCACCTGCCCCGGGGGCCACATGGGCTGTAGGGGGTGCGCCTTGGCCTATATGGGCCAAGGGCACCAGCCCCAAGAAGCCCATGCGCCAAGAGAAGAGGAAAAGGAAGAGTCCTAAAGGGGGAAGACACCTCCAAGGTGCCTTGGGGAGGAGGGACTCCTCCCTGGCCGCACCCTTCCTTGGAGGAAGGGCCAAGGCTGCGCCCCCCCTCTCCCTTGGCCCTTTATATAGTGGGGGGAAGGGAGGGCAGCACCAACATAAGCCCTGGCACCTCCCTCTCCCTCCCATGACACATATTCCTCCTCCCGCAGCGCTTGGTGAAGCCCTGTTGGAATCCCGCTACTTCCACCACCACGCCGTCGTGCTGCTGGATCTCCATCAACCTCTCCTCCCCCCTTGCTGGATCAAGAAGGAGGAGACGTCACTGCTCCGTACGTGTGTTGAACGCGGAGGTGCCGTCCGTTCGGCGCTAGGATCATCGGTGATTTGGATCACGACGAGTACGACTCCATCAACCCCGTTCTCTTGAACGCTTCCGCGCGCGATCTACAACGGTATGTAGATCCACTCCTCCCTCGTTGTTAGATGACTCCATAGATAGATCTTGGTGACACGTAGGAAAATTTTGAATTATTGCTACGTTACCCAACAGTCTGCTACCTCTTGAGCACTGCGTTGGTTTTCCCCGAAGAGGAAGGGATGATGCAGCAAAGTAGCGTAAGTATTTCCCTCAGTTTTGAGAACCAAGGTATCAATCCAGTAGGAGGCTACGCGCCAGTCCCTCGCACCTGCACAAAACAAATGAATCCTCGTGACCAATGCGATAAGGGTTTGTCAATCCCTACACGGCCACTTACGAGAGTGAGATCTGATAGATATGATAAGATAATAGTTTTTGCTATTTTTGTGATAAAGATGCAAAGTAAAGTAAAAGCAAAGTAAAAAGCAAAGGAGATAACTAAGTAGTAGGAGATTAATATGATGAAGATAGACCCGGGGGCCATAGGTTTCACTAGTGGCTTCTCTCGAGAGCATAAGTATTCTACGGTGGGTGAACAAATTATTGTTGAGCAATTGACAGAATTGAGCATAGTTATGAGAATATCTAGGCATGATCATGTATATAGGCATCACGTCCGAGACAAGTAGACCGACTCCTGCCTGCATCTACTACCATTACTCCACTCATCGACCGCTATCCAGCATGCATCTAGAGTATTAAGTTAAAAACAGAGTAACGCCTTAAGCAAGATGACATGATGTAGAGGGATAAACTCTGCAACATGATGAAAACCCAATCTTGTTATCCTTGATGGCAAATATACAATATGTGCCTTGCTGCCCCTACTGTCACTGGGAAAGGACACCGCAAGATTGAACCCAAAGCTAAGCACTTCTCCCATTGCAAGAAAGATCAATCTAGTAGGCCAAACCAAACTGATAATTCAAAGATACTTGCAAAGATAACCAATCATACATAAAAGAATTCAGAGAAGATTCAAATATTGTTCATAGATAGACTTGATCATAAACCCACAATTCATCGATCTCAACAAACACACCGCAAAAAGAAGATTACATCGAATAGTTCTCCACAAGAGAGGGGGAGAACATTGTATTGAGATCCAGAAAGAGAGAAGAAGCCATCTAGCTAATCACTATGGACCCGTAGGTCTGAGGTGAACTACTCACACTTCATCGGAGGGGCTATGGTGTTGATGTAGAAGCCCTCCGTGATTGATGCCCCCTCCGGCGGAGCTCCGGAACAGGCCCCAAGATGGGATCTCGTGGATACAGAAAGTTGCGATAGTGGAATTAGGGTTTTGGCTCCGTATTTGATCATTTGTGGTACGTAGGTATATATAGGAGGAAGGAGTACGTCGGTGGAGCAACATGGGGCCCACGAGGGTGGAGGGCGCGCCTGGGGGGTGGGCGCGCCCCCTACCTCGTGGCTTCCTCTTTTGTGTCTTGACGTAGGGTCCAAGTCTCCTGGGTCTTGTTCGTTGAGAAAATCACGTTCCCGAAGGTTTCATTCCGTTTGGACTCTGTTTTATATTCCTTTTCTTCGAAACCCTAAAACAGGCAAAAAACATCAATGCTGGGTTGGGCCTCCGGTTAATAGCTTAGTCCCAAAAATAATATAAAAGTGGATAATAAAGCCCAATAATGTCCAAAACAGTAGATAATATAGCATGGAGCAATCAAAAATTATAGATACGTTGGAGACGTATCAAGCATTCCCAAGCTTAATTCCTACTCATCCTCGAGTACTCATCCTCGAGTAGGTAAATGATAAAAACAGAATTTTTGATGCGGAGTGCTACTTGGCATAATTTTAATGTAATTCTTCTTAATTGTGGTATGAATATTCAGATCCAAAAGATTCAAGACAAAAGTTCATATTGACATAAAAATAATAATACTTCAAGCATACTAACAAAGCAATTATGCCTTCTGAAAAAAATATGGCCAAAGAAAGTTATCCCTACAAAATCATATAGTCTGGCTATGGTCTATCTTCACCACACAAAGTATTTAAATCTTGTAGAATCCCGATGAAAATCCAAGCAATTGTTTCATACTTTTGACATTCTCAAAACTTTTTCAATCTTCACGCAATACATGAGCGTGAGCCATGGATATAGCACTATAGGTGGAATAGAATGGTGGTTGTGGAGAAGACAAAAAGGGAGAAGATAGTCTCAGATCAACTTGGCGTATCAACGGGCTATGGAGATGCCCATCAATAGATATCAATGTGAGTGAGTAGGGATTGCCATGCAACGGATGCACTAGAGCTATAAGTATATGAAACCTCAAAAAGAAACTAAGTGGGTGTGCATCCAAATTGCTTGCTCATGAAGCCAAGTTCTATAATGAAAAATTCCCACTAGTATATGAAAGTGACGAAATGAGAGACTCTCTACTATGAATATCATGGTGCTACTTTGAAGCACAAGTGTGGTAAAAGGATAGTAGCATTGCCCCTTCTCTCTTTTTCTCTCATTTTTTGGGCCTTTTCTCCTTTTTTATGGCCTCTTTTCTTTCTCTTTTTTTTCGTCTGGAGTCTCATCCCGACTTGTGGGGGAATCATAGTCTCCATCATCCTTTCCTTACTGGGACAATGCTCTAATAATGATGATCATCACCCTTTTATTTTCTTATAACTCAACAATTACAACTCAATACTTAGAACAAAATATGACTCTATATGAATGCCTCCGGTAGTGTACCGGGATATGCAATGACTCATGAGTGACATGTATGAAAGAATTATGAACGGTGGCTTTGCCACAAATACTATGTCAACTATATGATCATGCTAAGCAATATGACAATGATGGAGTGTGTCATAATAAACGGAACGGTGGAAAGTTTCATGGCAATATATCTCGGAATGGCTATGGAAATGCCATAATAGGTAGGTATGGTGGCTGTTTTGAGGAAGGTATATGGTGGGTGTATGATACCAGCGAAAGGTGCGCGGTATTAGAGAGGCTAGCAATGGTGGAAGGGTGAGAGTGCGTATAATCCATGGACTCAACATTAGTCATAAAGAACTCATATACTTATTGCAAAAATCTACAAGTTATCAAAGCAAAGTATTATGCGCATGCTCGTAGGGGGATAGATTTGTAGGAAAAGACCATCGCTCGTCCCCGACCGCCACTCATAAGGAAGACAATCAATAAATAAATCATGCTCCGACTTCATCACATAACGGATCACCATATGTGCATGCTACGGGAATCACAAACTTTAACACAAGTATTCTTCAAATTCACAACTACTCAACTAGCACAACTTTAATATCACCATCTTCATATCTCAAAACAATTATCAAGCATCAAACTTCTCATAGTATTCAACACACTCATAAGAAAGTTTTATTATTAATATTGTATACCAAGCATATTAGGATTTTAAGCAAATTACCATGCTATTTAAGACTCTCAAAATAATCTAAGTGAAGTATGAGAGATCAATAGTTTCTATAAAACATATCCACCACCGTGCTCTAAAAGATATAAGTGAACTACTAGAGCAAAACTATATAACTCAAAAGATATAAGTGAAGCACATAGAGTATTCTAACAAATTCCCAATCATGTATGGCTCTATCAAAAGGTGTGTACAGCAAGGATGATTGTGGTAAACTAAAAAGTAAAGACTCAAATCATACAAGACGCTCCAAGCAAAACACATATCATGTGGCGAATAAAAATATAGCTCCAAGTAAAGTTACCGATAGAAGTAGACGAAAGAGGGGATGCCTTCCGGGGCATCCACAAGCTTTGGCTTTTAGGTGTCCTTAGATTATATTGGGGGTGCCATGTGAATCGCCAAGCTTAGGATCTTGCCACTCCTTGTTCCATAATCCATCAAATCTTTACCCAAAACTTGAAAACTTCACAAGACAAAACTCAAAGTAGAAAATCTCATGAGCTCCGTTAGCGAAAGAAAACAAAAGACCACTTCAAGGTACTGTAATGAACACATTCTTTATTTATATTGGTGTTAAACCTACTGTATTCCAACTTCTCTATGGTTTTAAACTAGTTTACTAGCCATAGATTCATCAAAATAAGCAAAAAAAAACATGAAAAACAGAATATGTCAAAAACAGAACAGTCTGTAGTAATCTGTAGCTAGCGCAGGATCTGGAACCCCAAAAATTCTAAAATAAATTGCTGGACGCGAGGAATTTATATATTAATCATCTGCAAAAGTAATTAACTAAATAGAACTTTCCAAATAAAAATGGCAGCAGTTCTCGTGAGCGCTAAAGTTTCTGTTTTTTACAGCAAGTGTAACAAGACTTTCCCCAAGTCTTCCCAACGGTTCTACTTGGCACAAACACTAATTAAACACAAAAAACACAACCAAAACAGAGGCTAGATAAATTATTTATTACTAAGCAGTATCAAAAAGCAAGAAATAAAAATAAAATTGGGTTGCCTCCCAACAAGCGCTATCCTTTAACGCCCCTAGCTAGGCATAACAAGCAAGGATAGATCTAGGTATTGCCATCTTTGGTAGGCAATCCATAAGTGGATCTCATAATAGATTCATAAGGTAATTTAATTTTATTTCTAGGAAAGTGTTCCATGCCTTTCCTTATTTGAAATTGGAATCTAATATTTCCTTCCTTCATATCAATAATTGCACCAATCGTTCTAAGGAAAGGTCTACCAAGAATAATAGGACGCGAAGGATTGCAATCTATGTCAAGAACAATAAAATCCACGGGCAAATAATTCATATTTGCAACAATAAGAACATGATTAATTCTTACCATAGGTTTCTTAATAGTGGAATCCACAAGGTGCAAGTTTAGAGAGCAATCATCAAAATCACGGAAACCTAACAAATCACACAAAGTCTTTGGAATCGTGGAAACACTAGCACCCAAATCACATAAAGCATAGCATTCATGATCTTTAATATTAATTTTAATAGTTGGTTCCCACTCATCATAAAGTTTTCTAGGGATAGAAACTTTCAATTCAAGTTTTTCTTCATAAGATTGCATTAAGGCATCAACGATATGTTTAGTAAACGCTTTATTTTGACTATAAGCGTGAGGAGAATTTAGCACGGGTTGTAACAAGGAAATACAATCAATCAAAGATAAATTTTCATAGTTAAATTCCTTGAAATACATAATAGTGGGTTTATCAACATCTAGGGTTTTAATTTCCTCCATACCACTTTTATCAATTTTAGCATCAAGATCAAAAAATTCCGAATTCTTGGAATGCCTTCTAGGTAAAGGTGGATCATATTTAGTACCATCATTGTCAAGATTCATATTGTAAAACAAAGATTTAATAGGGGACACATCAATAACTTTTAGATCTTCATCTTTATTTTCATAGGAACTAGAAGAACACGCTCTTATAAAGGCATCTTTCTTAGCACGCATCCTAGCAGTTCTTTCTTTGCACTCATCAATGGAAATTATCATGGCTTTGAGAGACTCATTGATATCATGCTTAGGAGGAATAGATCTAAGTTTCAAAGAATCAACATCAAGAGAAATTCTATCAACGTTCCTAGCCAACTCATCAATCTTAAGAAATTTTTCTTCAATCAAAGCATTAAAATTCTTTTGCAAAGTAATAAATTCTTTAATATTAGAAGATTCAAAATCAGAGGGCATCTTATTATAATTTCCATAAGAATTGTTGTAGGAATTACCATAATTATTAGAGGGATTACTAGGATAAGGCTTATGATTGAAATTTCCTCTATATGCGTTGTTACCAAAATTGTTACTACCAACAAAATTCACATCCATAGATTCATTATTATTCTCAATCAAAATAGACATGGGCATATCATTAGGATCAGAAGAAACACTCTTACTAGCAAATAATTTCATAAGTTCATCTATCTTTCCACTCAAAACATTAATTTCTTCTATCGCATGCACCTTTTTAATTGTAGATCTTTCAGTATGCCATTGAGAATAATTAACCATAATTTTATCTAGGAGTTTAGTAGCTTCTCCTAAAGTGATTTCCATAAAAGTGCCTCCCGCGGCCGAATCTAAAAGATTTCTAGAAGCAAAATTCAATCTGGCATAATTTTTTTGTATAATCACCCACAAATTTAAACCATGAGTAGGGCAATTACGTATCATTAGTTTCATTCTCTCCCAAGCTTGTGCAACATGTTCATGATCAAGTTGCTTAAAATTCATAATATCATTTCTAAGAGAGATGATCTTAGCGGGAGGAAAATACTTAGAGATAAAAGCATCTTTGCATTTGTTCCATGAATCAATACTATTTTTAGGCAAAGACAAAAACCAAGCTTTAGCACGATCTCTAAGCGAAAAAGGAAATAACTTCAATTTAACAATATCATTATCCACATCTTTCTTCTTTTGCATATCACGCATATCAGTGAAGCTATTTAGATGGGTAGCGGCATCTTCACTAGGAAGGCCGGAAAACGGATATTTCATGACAAGATTCAGCAAAGCAGTATTAATTTCACAAGATTCGGCATCGGTAACAGGAGCAATCGGAGTGCTAATAAAATCTTTGTTGTTGGTATTGGTGAAGTCACACGATTTAGTGTTATCTTGAGCAATCGTGACAAGCAAGCAAACTAACACACAAGCAAAAAAGCAAGCGGGCAAAAAGAGGCAAATAGAGAAAGAGAGGGAGGATAGAGAGAGAGGGCGAATAAAACGGCAAGGGTGAAGTGGGGGAGAGGAAAACGAGAGGCAAATGGAAAATAGTGTAATGCGGGAGATAAGGGTATGTGATGGGTCCTTGTTATGTTGACTTTTCCGTAGACCTCCCCAGCAACGGCGCCAGAAATCCTTCTTGCTACCTCTTGAGCACTGCGTTGGATTTCCCCAAAGAGGAAGGGATGATGGAGCAAAGTAGCGTAAGTATTTCCCTCAGTTTTGAGAACCAAGGTATCAATCGAGGAGGAGGCTACGCGCCAGTCCCTCTCACCCGCAGAAAACAAATAAATCCTCGCAACCAACACGATAAGGGGTTGTCAATCCCTACACGGCCACTTTTGAGAGTGAGATCTGATAGATATGATAAGATAATATTTTTTGGGTATTTTTGTGATAAAGATGAAAAGTAAAGTAAAAGCAAAGTAAAAAAGCAAAGGAGATAACTAAGTAGTAGGAGATTAATATGATGAAGATAGACCCGGGGGCCATAGATTTCACTGGTGGCTTCTCTTGAGAGCATAAGCATTCTACGGTGGGTGAACAAATTACTGTTGAGCAATTGACAGAATTGAGCATAGTTATGAGAATATCTAGCCATGATCATGTATATAGGCATAACGTCCGAGACAAGTAGACCGACTCCTGCCTGCATCTACTACTATTACTCCACTCATCGACCACTATCCAGCATGCATCTAGAGTATTAAGTTAAAAATAGAGTAATGCCTTAAGCAAGATGACATGATGTAGAGGGATAAACTCATGCAATATGATGAAAACCCCATCTTGTTATCCTCGATGGCAACAATACAATACGTGCCTTCCTTCCCCTACTATCACTAGGAAAGGACACCGCAAGATTGAACCCAAAGCTAAGCACTTCTCCCATTGCAAGAAAGATCAATCTAGTAGGCCAAACCAAACTGATAATTAGAAGAGACTTGTAAAGTTAACCAATCATACATAGAAGAATACAGAGAAGATTCAAATATTGTTCATAGATAGACTTGATCATAAACCCACAATTCATCGGTCTCAACAAACACACCACAAAACAAGATTACATCGAATAGTTCTCCACAAGAGAGGGGGAGAACATTGTATTGAGATCCAAAAAGAGAGAAGAAGCCATCTAGCTAATAACTATGGACCCGTAGGTCTGAGGTGAACTACTCACACTTCATCGGAGGGGCTATGGTGTTGATGTAGAAGCCCTCCATGATCGATGCCCCCTCCAGCGGAGCTCCGGAACAGGCCCCAAGATGGGATCTCGTGGATACAGAAAGTTGCGCTAGTGGAATTAGGGTTTTGGCTCCGTATCTGATCGTTTGGGGGTACGTAGGTATATATAGGAGGAAGGAGTACGTCGGTGGAGCAACAGGGGGCCCACGAGGGTGGAGGGCGCGCCTGGGGGGTAGGCGCGCCACCTACCTCGTGGCCTCCTCTTTTGTGTCTTGACATAGGGTCTAAGTCTCCCGGGTGTTGTCCTTTGAGAAAATCACGTTCCCGAAGGTTTCATTCCATTTGGACTCAGTTTGATATTCCTTTTCTTCGAAACCCTAACACAGGCAAAAAACAACAATTCTAGGCTGGGCCTCCGGTTAATAGGTTAGTCCCAAAAATAATATAAAAGTGGATAATAAAGCCCAATAATGTCCAAAACAGTAGATAATATAGCATGGACGAATCAAAAATTATAGATACATTGGAGACGTATCAACTACCATGGGGTCCTGTTCATCCAACCCCCCACCAGGAATTGTTCGTCAAGGGAAGGAGGCAGCAGGGTTTGATCAGCTTCTTCAACTTATCTATAATTTTTGATTGCTCCATGCTATATTATCTACTGTTTTAGACATTATTGGGCTTTATTTTCCACTTTTATATTATTTTTGGGACCAACCTATTAACCAGAGGCCCAGCCCAGAATTGCTATTTTTCGCCTGTTTTAGGGTTTCTAAGAAAAGGAATATCAAACAGAGTCCAAACGGAATGAAACCTTCGGAAACGTGATTTTCTCATCAGATAAGATCCCGGAGACTTGGACCCTCCGTCAAGAAAGCCACGAGGTGGTCACGAGGGTGGAGGGCACGCCCCCTGCCTCGTGGGCCCCTTGAAGCTCCACCGACGTACTTCTTCCTCCTATATATCCACGTACCCCCAAACGATCGGGGACGGAGCCAAAAACCTAATTCCACCGCCGCAACTTTCTGTATCCACGAGATCCCATCTTGGGGCCTGTTCCGGAGCTCCGCCGGAGGGGGCATCGATCACGGAGGGCTTCTACATCATCATCCAAGCCCCTCCGATGAAGTGTGAGTAGTTTACTTCAGACCTACGGGTCCATAGCTAGTAGCTAGATGGCTTCTTCTCTCTTTTTGGATCTCAATACAATGTACTCCCCCTCTCTCGTGGAGATCTATTCGATGTAATCTTCTTTTTGCAGTGTGTTTGTTGAGACCGATGAATTGTGGGTTTATGATCAAGTCTATCTATGAATAATATTTGAATCTTCTCTGAATTCTTTTATGTATGATTGGTTATCTTTGCAATTCTCTTTGAATTATCAGTTTGGTTTGGCCTACTAGATTGGTTGTTCTTGCCATGGGAGAAGTGCTTAGCTTTGGGTTCGATCTTGCGATGTCCTTTCCCAGTGACAGAAGGGGCAGCAAGGCACATATTGTATCGTTGCCATCGAGGATAACAAGATGGGGTTTTTATCATATTGCATGAATCTACATCATGTCATCTTGCTTAAGGCGTTACTCTGTTTTTAACTTAATACTCTAGATGCATACTGGATAGCGGTCAATGAGTGGAGTAATAGTAGTAGATGCAGAATCGTTTCGGTCCACTTGTCTCGGACGTGATGCCTATATACATGATTATACCTAGATATTCTCATAACTATGCTCAATTCTGTCAATTGCTCAACAGTAATTTGTTCACCCACCGTAGAATACTTATGCTCTTGAGAGAAGCCACTAGTGAAACCTATGGCCCCCGGGTCTCTTTCTCATCATATGAATCTCCATCACTTTATTATTGCTTTGCTTTTACTTTTTACTTTGCTTTTACTTTTTAGTTTGCATCTCTATACCAAAAATACCAAAAATATTATTTATCATCTCTACCAGATCTCACTTTCGTAAGTGACCGTGAAGGGATTGACAACCCCTAAGCGCGTTGGTTGCATTGAGCTATTGTTTTTGTGTAGGTATGAGGGACTCGAGCGTAGCCTCCTACTGGATTGATACCTTGGTTCTCAAAAACTGAGGGAAATAGTTACGCTACTTTGCTGTATCATCCCTTGCTCTTCGGGGAAATCCAACGCAGTGCTCAAGAGGTAGCAGTAGTAGAGGCCGTTGCCGCTGGATGAACAAGAACCTGATCGAGCCGGTTGGGGGTGGATGAGCAGGACCCCGTGGATGAACAGTCGCAGGTGGAGGCTGGAGGAGGTCGACGGTGGATGAACAGTAGCCCATGGAGGCTGGAGGAGGTCGACGGTGGAGATGAACAGTATCCCGTGGAGTCCCATTTTGCGGTACGCCACACCCCTCCCACTGAACAGGACCCCCATTTCGACCGTATCGCTCCAACACAAGCCTGTTTCCTCCGTTTTGCGGTATGCCACACCCCTCCTGATCAACAGGTCCCAATTTCGACCATGGGAGGTCCAAGAGAAGTCCGTTTCCTCCGTTTTGCGGTATGCCAGACCCCTCCCGATGAACAGGATCCCGTTTCGACCATGGCCGATCGAACACAAGGCAGTTTCCTCTGTTCCGCGGTACGCCAGGCCTCGTTTCAATCGGCTGTTCCATCCAAGCCGGTTGGCTCCCGATGAACACCACGTATTCCATTGCCTCTCGATGAACACGACACATTCCGTTGCCTCCCCATGAACATGACGACGATGCAATTTCTCCGTTCCGACCCAACCATGTACACGAGCCCTGGCCGCACGTATGCGCGAGTAGGCGTTCGAGACCCTGCCCGTATGTACATACGTGGTCATATTTACTTTCTTGCACCCTGGCTGTTGTACATATGTGTACATGCTACGTGCGCGCCTCTACTATGACACATGCACGCCTCTACTACGACATGTGCCCTTCCTTACACGGCCACGGTTCATCGCTGCAGCCTGCAGACAGACCGATCGACCAGTATGTACGTACACGTTCACGACCAGAATGACAATGTTACATACGCTTCGACTAGGTGGGTCCCGACTATCAGGCACTTCCTTGCGTGTGAAGATGTAGCTGGTGGGTCCTAGCAGTCAGGGGGTAAATAATTTTTTTGCACGTAATATGGACGCACTTCCTTGCGTGCGAAGATGTAGCTGGTGCGTCCCAGCAGTCAGGGGGTAACGTTTTTTCGCGAAATACGGTGGCCCGTCCAGTGGGTCCCTGCTGTCAGGTGGAGGAATCATTATTTTCCGCGTAATAAGGAGGCACAACTGTGGACCCAACTATCAGCCTCTCCACGTCCAGTACTCTTCCGATGGAAGTCGTTCCTTGACCACATTGACCACACCGCGCCGAGAGCACCAAGGCGGTGGACGACGGCGAGGCCTAAGAAGGGGACGACGCGGCAGTGGATGCCCACACGGAGAGGAGTATGAGGGTTCACTGGTTCGGCTGCGGTGTGAGGCTGCCGTAGCCACAGGGCCTGGCCAGCGATGGGAATAGTAGGGGGCGGTGAGGCCTCCACGATAGCACAGCCGGCCATGGGAGGCAGGAGCATGCGGCACGACCGGCGCTGCTTTGGGTGGCTGGAGCAAGAAGACCAGAGGTTGAAGAAGCTCTACGGCTGTTGGATGGACATCGTACGGTCACTGGAGCTATAATTGTTCATATTGACTAAGTTGACGAAGCCCTCCATCCGTGTCAATTTAGTAGGCCCACAAGTCAGCTCCCATATGGTGGGTCCCAGCTAGCAGGGGGAGTATTCTTTTTTTTGTGCATAATAAGGAAGGACTTCCTTGCGTGCGAAGATATAGCTGGTGGGTCCGAGCTGTCAGCGGTGGGAACGGTTTTTTTTTTGCGAAATACCATGGCCCGTCCGGTGGGTCCCAGATGTCAGGTGGGGGAATCATTAGTTTGTGCGTAATAGGGAGGCATTTCCTTGTGTGTGGCCGTGGACCCAGCTGTCAGCCTCTCCACGTACAATCCACTTCCGATGGATGTCGTTCGTTGACCACGTTGACCACGCCGCACCGAGAGCACCAGGGCGGTGGACGACAGCGAGGCCTAGGAAGGGAACGACACGGAGCCGGGGAAGAGACGGTAGTGGCTGCCCACGTGGTGGGGAGTATGAGGGTTGACTGGTTCGGTTGCCGTCGCCAGAAAATAACAGGAGGTGTGGGTGAGTAGAGGGATAGACAGGCTAGGGATGCGAGTATAGTGGGTCCGCAAGGCCTGCCCGGAAGCACAGCCGGCCACAGGAGGTGGGAGCAGGCAGTTCCGTCGGCGCTGGTTTGGGCAGCTAGAGCAGGAAGATCAGAGACTGAAGAAGCACAATTGTCGTTAGATTGACATCTAACGGTCTGACGCTGGTAGAGTCGATTGTTGACTAAGTTTCTTGTTTTGAGAAACCTTGTGTACGCATGAACTTAGTAGGCCCACAAGTCAGCCTCCAAATCTGTGGCAGACAAACATAGAGCCCATTTGCTATTTTTTTAATAATTTGCAGCCCGTTTGCTAATTCTTAAGTAATTTATTACATCCCATTTTCTGCCTAGGACCACGGTAAAAAAGATCAACCTTATTTTGCATATTTCGGTGAAGTTCGAACTGTTGTAATCCCGAAATGATAAGAAAAAATTTAAGAACTTATTGATTTGCCAAAAAGTCATTTTATTTTTGTAAGCAAATAAGATATGGGACAATTGAGTTCGTTTAAGGGAAAACCAGTGGTAAAAAAATCAGCGCTGGTAGGGAAAACAACAACAAAAATAAGGATGTAAATATGAAAAGGGAACTTTATGCATTTTCAGTATAATGATACGTGTATATGAACTATTAAAACTATGGGTAGAGATTGGAAAACGGAAGTAGGACATGGCGTTTCAAGAGGAAAATAGAACTGGGCTGTGTGTTTGATTCAGTAAAAAAACTGTCTGCGGATGTTGTAAGACAAAATATAACTAACGCTGGCAGGCCAGAGGCCAGTAGATACCTGCTGGATATTTTTGCCCCGTTGTCGTCATTGGCTGGGCCTGTTAAAAACAAAACCAAGCCTGGGTAGTCTACAGCCCAATTGAAACTTGCTTGACCTGAAAAAACAATATACCCTGCTCAATAAACGAGAGAATTCTGCAAGTACAGACTGATAACTAGGATGCAGCAGGTATATTGATTTTTCATCGTGATAATAAGTGCATGCACTTGTTTCAAAAATTTTGGAGAACTGGGAATTCAAACGACAGGTAGTTATGCTACCCATCAAATAAAAATCAGGTGCCTGAAAATTTGTTTCGAAACAAATGATTCAGCTTTATATCCACGTCGACCCTCGGCATGATGGTTGGAATCAAATGCGAAGTTCATAACAAAAGATTGTTAACAACAATACCAACTTGCGGACGACAAGGTAGTACAAGTACCCATACCAAACTAACTTATAATCTTTTTACTCCTGGCCCTAGTGTTCATCTGGTAGAAAATCTTGCAGAGGACCAGCTCCCGCTCCTTCTCTTGCTCCAGGTCCCTGAGATGGTACTGGTACATCACCCAGTTGGTCCTCCAGTGGTTGAACTTCTTGTTGGTGTGTAGCACCAGAACCTTTTTTCTGCCCGTCTACCGGCCGTTGACCATCACCGGCAAGGTATTGCTAGTCTTGTGCTACATCGCGTGCATGCCGCACTCGGACTGTATCTTGCGACGCATCCATGTGCCCCTTTTGAATGCCCTGGAATTGCGCTGGAATAAATGCTTGCGTAGGCCACTCAGTGTGATACCTGCAGTATTGTCGAATACAAGTTTTAGTGTACGTACTTGGCAATTTTCATAACTTCTTTGGCATGTTGCAGTCACTTGTTTCACTTTTTATTAACTGTCAAATTGTAATTTCTTCACTAGGTCTGCGTCTAAAAAGAAAAATAGAGCTATAAACAAAGGAATATGTTTGTGCAAGTAGATGTCCGATGGGTGTCTTACCTTGAAGTTTCTCAGGATGGGTGTAGCATATGCCGTGCTCGCTATCGATGGTTGGTATGAACACATCGATGAGAGGGTGAGATCTCGCGCTGTCAGCACTCACTTTGACCTCAAGGTGCTCGCTCAGCTCCTGATCCGTGGGATCAAACTTGACGCCAGCCGGCAGCACCGACCAATCCTTCTTGGACTTGCATCGGTTAATTCCAGTTATATGGTACTCAATGTATGATCAATCGACTATTTTAAGTGAACCATGAAAGATTTCGATAGGTAAGTGGTACTCCAAATATGAAGTCCACAATACCCGAACACGCCGCTGGGATTCTTGTCTCACCTCACGCGCAACGTGTTGTCACGTCAATTCAATGGGTGGACATGATGAATACTTTGACCGACATATACTAGTACTACTACTTTACTACCTACTGGTCGTATTTAGTGTCACATTTTAACCATAGGTTTAACTAACAAGTACGCATATATACTGCACAGCATCTCCATCATCATTATCAGTACATCCTACGCAGGTAAGTTAGGATGCACTTGATCCTAGAAAGGTATCTATCCTTCAAACCAGAGGAGTGCATGAAACTAACAACAATACATAATATCCAACAAAAGAGGGTCGTGCTACAACAACAGAATACATGGCTCAGTCTAGATATCAGTATGAATCAAGTTGTGCATATTTGCTGTTCGCATGAACCACATCGCCGCATGTCGGGTTTGCAAAAACCATCCATCGCATGGAAGCTTGATGCCTTTCACACACTGAAGATTACCTGTCAACAAGCTGTGTCGACGAATCTCTAGATATGGCGATTCATGAAACCCATGGTATGATGTGTAAACACAGTTCCCCCTGGCGAATGGAAGTTGCATAGCACAGTAATCATCGTCGGTGATATGATCGAAGATTGGTTGGATGATCGGATAATTGAGCCCGAGGAACATGGAGTGGTTGCCAAGGCTGTAAACCCGCCTCCAGTTGAATACGCCTGGCCCAACGGAGCTGGGATATTCCTCAAACACGAAACAGCCATAGCCATCAATGTCATGAATGCCCCAGGCATTGTACTGCATGTGGTTTTATGTAATGGTTTGGTCAATTTGGTGCGTGTGAATGAGCATCAAATGACCGCCGTCAGCTGAACGAGCGATATACCACCACCCATCGGCTAGTATGATTCCAGGTCCTGGAATCATGAAGGCCAGCGCATTTGCATCTGCTGCAACAATTCAAATTGGACACCAAAAAGACAAAAATAAACAATCATGTTCAGAGTATGTGTGGAATTAAGATAATTATAACAGTGACACATATCATAGACAGAGAATTGCAATGCCGTGGTCATAATCATACCCCAAGTTAAAAAAAATCCAATGGCTTTCATATTCTAGCAATATGTCATGGTTCAAACATCATGTAACAATGAGAGGAAAACAACTATGACAGGGCTTACTCATATTCTAGCATAGCACTTACTACTGTTCTCATATCAACTCTAAGTAATAACATGCATTGTTATAAAAATCTTGGAAATGACAGTAACATATAGAAATCATGAGGTTATGCTCATAATATCTCTTTTGTCGCTAGTAGTACATTGTTCCTTACAAGAAATCACTAATAATGCCAGGAAACCACTAATAATGCAAAGAAACCACTAAAAATGCCAAGAAACTACTACCACATGCATACGTGGTAGACTTAAGATAAGACTACGTTATCAACCATTGTACATGCCCTTACCAACCAGCCCTACCAAGAAACGACTACTCTACAAAGTGCCGTTGTAGGCACGTTTCAACCCATGTCGCCACTTAAGTCAACGCCTTCTATTCGACCGACAAGTTAGGCATTAAGACTTGTGGGACCTACATATTAGTCTACAAAAAAAATCCCCGATTGCCCTCAACAGGATTGATGATGAGCTATAACCATGTATGGTGACCGGATTCCAGATAGACTAATCCCATGTTGAACAAGGCAATGAGCTTGTAATCCATGTAGTCTTCTGATGGCGTGGGCACTTCGCAGATTACAACTTTCAGCAAACAGAGGTCGGGCCAAAAGCTCGACACGTCTCGTGCCTAGTAGGCAGGAGTGTCCGGCGGGGGACGAGGCTTGATGGTGGCGGTACCCAATGATGGAAGGGTGATCTCTCGCTGGGTGTAGATATCCACGAGACGCCATGGACTACCAGATTGGTGGATGAGGATGATCCAGTTGGCCTTCATGCCCGCCCAGTAGTGGCCGTGCATGAAGGACATGTGGACGGGTAGTGGTAGCATGTCGAGGGCCACCACGGCAACCTCCGTAGGATCGTCAAGTCGGTGTCTGGGCCACCTGCAAGGATCGGGCATCAGCAAGCAGGGTGTCCTGAAAAGAGCCGGCCGGTTGCAGACGAGTATACGGTACAAAGACACCAAGCATGCGGCCAGACGGACGGTGCTGAGTAGGTCCATACGATTACAGATCTGCTCTAGGAGAACATCGGGGAGGGAATTCCAATCGCGACGCTGCGTGTCAGTCGGTTCTACCATAGGTTTTTTTAGGGTGCTGAGTGATTGGGGTTTTCAGTGCCTCCGAGCCAGCGGGGAAGTGGATTCGGGCGGGCGAGCGAAGAAGATGGCATGTGTGGTCGAGCAGTGAGCGGGTGGATATGGTATGCGTGAGCTACCAAGGAAGATGGCGCGGGCGGGCAAGCAGTGAGCGGGGGGAAATGGTGGTGCGACCGATGATGGGGAAGAGAGGAGGAAGAAGAAGAGAGGAGGAAGAAGAGTGGAAGACGGGGAAGAAAGTGCATTAAATCTCAATTCTACTAGTACTACTACGAGGATATACCGTCCTTCGGAGTTTAAATAGTTACGCCGATGACATGTGGGTCTACCTCAAGAGGGCCCATATGTCAGTTAATGGAGGAGAGATGTGCGTAGGTGTATTTGCGGAAGCATGCTTCACTGCCAAACATGATGTCGGTACTGGGTAAGGCTGATTTAGTAACACCAACACGCTGGTTCAGCTTATTAATTAAGTGTCCCATATGCTGCAGCGTGTATTGTCACTTCACTGTGAAGACTAGTTGAATAGTTCTCTCTGACCGAGATGGGAATAATGGATCGCGAAAACTTCCTATCTACAGTATCCCTATGCATGTATGCTCATCCCGTCCAACAAGATGAAACATTGGCCAAGGCACCCGGCGCCAATAATGTAGGAGTACTAGTACTACCTCCTTTCCGGTTTATAGGGCTCAATTCAAAAATCTCATCAACCAAGGGTAGATGATGAGTGGTGGAATAATTTTTGTAGTTTGCAAAAACACTCAATTAATGCACTTGTTTTCCTCAAAAAATTATGTTTACCAATGCATTAATTTTGTGTCAAACTTTGACCATCTACTCCCTCCATGCAGGTGAACAAGGCTAGTCATAGTGGGAGTAACTTAGGTAGTAACATAGCGCACTTCAAGAAATTTTTGCTTATGTGGCATATAGTTAATGTGGAGAGAGGTGTTTAGAGTAACATAATATGTTACTGTAACATAGCAGTTCCTAAGAAAGTATGAGTCTATAAGGTAATAAATGAAGTCATCTATGACACTACTATTATGTTACTTTGCACTATGGAGGTAGTAACTTAGACTAGTGTCATATGCATGACACTAGTATAAGTTACTCCCCACTATGACCAGCCTAAGGCTGGTCATAGTGGGAGTAACTTAGCAAATAACATAACACATCCCAAGAAAAAATTGCTTACATGGCATGTATTTAATGACGAGAGAGATGGTTGGAGTAACATAATATGTTACTGTGACATAACACATCCCAAGGCAAAATGAGTCTACATCTTAATAAATGATGGCTTGCATGACACCACATATATGTTACTCTCCACTATGAAGGTAGTAACATAGACTAGTAAAATAAGCATGTTACTAGTCTAAGTTACTCCCCACTATGACCAGCCTAAGGCTACTTCCAATGCATTGGTGCTTACATGAGGTGCTAAGCACATTAAAAAAATTAGCAACTAATGCCCCCAATGCATAGGTGCTTAACTTGTTGGTGCTAAGCATCTTTTATTTAACGATTTTGCAATGAAAGTTCTTCATGCATTAGTGGGATTCTTTCATTTAAGTCTTTTGCCTAGGTTCTCGCGTTTAGCATTGTTTCTTCCTGGGTCACCACACTCATCTCTCTTCTCTTAATTACGTTGCCACATCAGACTTTTTGCCTACATGGCAGCCTTAGCACTTGTACAAAGTGGAGCATTGGGAGGGGCCTAAGTCATCTCTGGTTGTGCACTATGACCAGGGAGGGAAAAACAAGAGAACTTAATGTTTATTTGTTACTCCCTCCATTCCTAAATATAGTCTTTTTAGACATTCAAATGGAATACACCATACGGATGTATGTAGACATATTTTAGAGTGTAGATTCACTCATTTTGCTCCGTACGTAGTCACTTGTTGAAATTTCTAGAAAGACAAATACTCCATATTTGGGAACAGAGGGAGGCTTTTACTCCGTGTTTGGGAACAGAGGGAGTATCACCATATGGAGGAAACAGAGGAAGCTTGAAATATGAACATGTCAATGGGAGGGAGTAAAAGCCTCATGCATGCATGCAACATGCAACACTCTCGAAATAGGCTTTCGCCCCGCTTTATAGATAAAGCATACGTCCATACAACCACATCTCAAGAACATTCATAAAAGAGAAATGTTGGGGCCACAACACAAAGACGCCCAAATGAAAGAAGAAGAAACAAAAAGGCCTCCAGGGGCAAGCTACGAAACATGCGAGCGTTCAGAGAGCCGACACGCGGTAGACACCAGGGCATCCAAGAATAGCTGAAGTCAATCACGATCCCTCGGCCTAGCAAGCGGATGCCAGTGCTGCAAGAAGGCAAGAAATTTGAAGAACGAGTCATAAGCACGTCGCGGGAACATCCGCTCAATCACCATCTTGTTGTGAGTAGTCTAGAGAGTCCACATCATAGCCGTGAAGATGAGATAGAATAGTCGACACTGACGGCCAACCTGAGTGGCCCTAACCTGTAGAAACTCTGAAAGGTCATGAGCCTCCCACTCTAGTCCTAGAGCCTCACGAACAAAGCATCAAAGTGCCTATGCTACTATGCAAAAGAACAAAATGTGCGTTCCCGTTTCCTGGACATGGCACAAAGGGCAAAGGCCATTGCCCGAACCATGGTGTTTCAACACCTCGGTCCCTGAAGGCAGATAGTCACGGAGGCGCTGCCATACAAATATCTTAATCTTCAAGGGCAACTGTGCCTTCCACAATGGGGATAGACACTGTAGAACTGGCATACGACATAATGCCTGATAGGACGAACTAACGGAGAATTCACCCGAAGGAGAAAGGCTCCAAGAAACAGTATCAGGGTCCTGGGATAGAGGAAGAGGGACTACTTCTCTCAGGTCTGTCCATTCTCGTACCTCATCTAGTCCGAATGAGCAACGGAACGCAATGTTCCATCCCTCCTCCAAAGCAGCCGCAGATACAAGAATGGCCGGGTCATCACAAATCGTAAAGAGCCTCGGGAACCACAAGCAGAGAGGCTCGCCCTCAAGCCGTGGGTCCAACCAAAATTGGGTCCCAGACCCATTGCCAACTGAGAAACGCAAACCCATCCTAATCTCTTCCTTGATGGCTAGAGTAGATTTCCAGAATTAGGACCCAGCCGAGTGTGAGCAAGCCATGAGGGGTTTGCCATGCAAGTACTTGGACTCAACCAGCTGCAGCCACAACCCCCCATCTTCCCGCAAGATCCACCAAACCCAACGCAGCATAAGCGCAACATTCATCCGGAGAGATGCAGGGATGCCCAACCCATCTCGGTCCTTTGGCAAGCAAATGTCAGCCCACTTCACCATATGGTACTTGGGCCGACCATCCCCCACCTGCCAGAAGAACCTAGCCAGCTCCTTGTCAAAGGAGCTATGCACACCTTCGGGTAAGATGTACATCCCCATCATATACATGGGGAGGCTGGCAAGATTAGATCTAATGAGGACAGTTTTGCTACCTTTAGAAGCCAGGGCTCCGCATGGGACGCTACTCATCCTACAAGCAGATCATACCCACTCACCAAAGTCCCGGACTCAGCTAGGGGCATCCCCAAGTAAGATATGGGGAATGACGGGAACCTATAGTTGAGGTTATCCGCGATTCGAAGCTGCTCAACCTCTGAATAGCCAAGGACCACCACCTCGCTCTTA
Organism: Triticum urartu; assembly: GCF_003073215.2. Classification (NCBI taxonomy): domain Eukaryota; kingdom Viridiplantae; phylum Streptophyta; class Magnoliopsida; order Poales; family Poaceae; genus Triticum; species Triticum urartu. Next base: position 670,828,877 of record NC_053023.1, read on the forward strand.
TGGAAGTTAATCTTCAGTCCAGAAATTTCCTCAAAGCAGAGCAAAAGGAACTTAAGATTAACAATGTCCGAGTCCGAGCCTTCCACCATAATCATGGTCTCATCCGCATACTGCAAGTGAGTAACCCCCCATCCGGGATGAGGTGACTAACTACACCCTTAAGGTGGCCGGGCAACTTGGCCTTATCTAAGACTCACACGTACACATGGACGCACGCAACACTCACGCACCCATGGGACACACAACACACGACGCAACACACACGCTCACGCTTAAGTGCTCAACCTATTACCTACGTCTGTGAAAGACTGTACATTTAGAGATTTACACATTGACCAGGGCATAATTAACGCTCAAAAGTAGCAGACTTATGTGTGCATGCGACCATTCAGAGAAGGAGATTAAATGAAGGTTGTTGATGTTGTAATCAAGGATAGACATGTGGTAGCGTATAGCTAGAGCACAAGTTGGTGCATTAGTCAATCAATATTGATTTAGATTAAAGGATAAATGCATTGGAAGTGTAGATGTACACTCTTTGTTTTTTAGCCGATGTACACTCTTTGTTGGAAGACCGAGGGAGTACACGTGCATGCACTCACATACACACCCAGGGTGGTTCGCGTGCAAGGGTTGGACTCCTGTCGCGCCTGCGTAAAGTTTTGTTTAACTGATTTCTTTGCTCTGCCAACTGACAGGTGGGACCCAGAAACCAGGTGACAATTTAACCTGTCAACAAAGTGCCATGTCGACTATGTGGCCGGTCAGTAGGGTGCAATACGGTGCTCTACGATGAGCTAGGGATCGTATAATCACCGCAAAACTTTATATAGTGACTGTAAAGAGCGTATTGTTACATACGTTGACCGCCAATGTAATTTTCTCATTTCAAATTAAGCCATATTAACCAGAAAGGACGTAGTATGGACTAGTACTAGTACTACTTTGATGTGTCCCGTCAACTCGCTGAACAAGGAGAAGCTTGCTTACTACGACTCTCCCTCGCCAACGCGCGCGGTGGCTCGCAGGACGAGGAGAGAGTTTTGACTATAGTTCCCTCTCCCTCTCCCTCTCCCTCGTCCTCGCGGTGGACATGCAGTAGTTCAATCGGTGTCAGATCGCCAGAAGCATATTGTATGGTAGTATCATCATTGTTGGACCTTCTGAAGAGGCTAAGAGGCAAGTGCAAGGTTCACACAAGTACAAACTGTTGAACCCCCCGAAGAGGCAAAGAGCCAAGCGCAAGGTTTTATAGGAGTTTTCATTATAGTAGGAGTATACTACAACTATAGCGAACGATGCTACTGTATGATGCCGCCACATCACCTATATCCAAAGCTGTGCCACCTTTTTTCTTCTCAAAGAGCATGTTGGAGCCCGTGCATCAACCACACAAGTTGCACATACACATAACACATTTACTAGTAATAAATTCTAAAGGACAAATGCCAGTATGCCACACAATTTCATATCCAATTCATGTGATAAATTTATGCACGACTAGTCTACATATATTCATAGCGCTACCGTTCACAATTTACCATACTCCACTTACACGTTATAGATGGGGTACATGTCCTCCTGCAGGTTCCAGTCTCAGGTGTTCTTCATGGATGACACGATCCATAGTAGTGGGTAACGGGAATCATTGTCACAACTTTCTAGTCCGTTTCCACACGATGGAGACTCATCCAAGCTGAACCGGCATAAATCAGGGATAACGTGTCTCAGCATGTCATTCATCCAGCGGTGCGCACTAAAGACACAACCATGCTTCATGAACGCTAGGCCTTCAGTGTCATGCACGGAAGGTGGCATCCACTTCACAATGGGGTAGCTATCCCCAATGAAAAGCGAGTACTTTCATAGAGTGTTCCTCTGCACCCATGTAGCATCATGGGGGTTGAACTCGGCGCCGTTCATCTAGTACACACGGCATCTCAGATCTAGACACATGGTGACGTACATAGTCAAGGTCCATGCATAATAATGGTGTGCTCAAATATGGCGGTCAGTAATACTGTGCAGCAAATAGTACTACTCCGGTATAGAGGAAGTAAAATAACCGGCTTATTATATATAGCCACTCTTGGCTACATGGATGAGATAGTAAGACATGGAAAAACAAAAATGGTGGCAGCTAGTGGGTTCAAGTCTTCAAGGGCCTAGCTAGCTACACGTGTCCTCCAAGGTAAACAGTACTCCTACTAGTACTTGTAAGTAGTACAACAACGAAAGAGAAGGCGTGAGGGTTAAAAAATATAATACTAAATGGAATACCTGGGTAGATGGTGACGGTCCGACCATGGTAGATTGTGTGCCATGTTGCACATCAGTGGTACAATGGGTAACGACTGCTAAGATAGTTGATCCCAATATGCCAAAGTCAGCTACAAGGTTCCAGGTTAGACCGAATTGCGGATGCAAATGCAGTTCCACGATCGGCGATCTTATTTTGATCGGGGGATGACTGGTCCCTGCAAAATAATGGAGTACCGTTAGGGATGCAAATGATGGTTTGTACATTCCGTTTGTAATCTCCCGTACCGTAGGATGGCAACCAGATGAAAGAAGTCCCCTGGCTTGTCACCGCAAAGATGTGGCCTAGATGGCGCATGACATCTTCGAATGTGTAAGGGTACAAATCTACCGCGGCCAACATGCGCTAGCCTCTGCCGTTACTGCCTCTTGCATTGATGGCAATCCTTATGTCGAACACTACGATGAGATAGTAATCGTTGTAGCCGCGTCGCTTTGTCGGCGGGTCCGCAATTGCTATCTTCTTTAGTAGGCATCATCATACGTATTCAAGCCCAGCCAGTCCAGAAGACCGATCACAATGGCGGAGAAGGGGTCTACGAGAATGGCCGCACTGCAGTGGAAGTTGTGCAAAATGATGGTGGTATCTGGCCGGAGGTATGCAAGCCAATCTTTGTTGGCATTGACCCAGACCTATATATAAGATGGTGGGCAGCGGAGAAATTACGAGATGGAAATGGAATAACTAAGTACTACATGATCAAACTCCATGACTGACCTGCTCATCGAACAAAATCCGACTACCTCTCAACGTCGGAAACTCTAGCGGAGTCAACGTGCAACCATGTCCAGGGAGCGGTGGACTGTTCGAAGGATTGTCCCATAGAAGAACCTTCTCCTCGAGGACACATGGAAGACCAACAAGCATGGCTTTTCCCAAGCCTGGTTAAGCACCTTCTTGAAAAAGTTGGTGCAAGAAGCACCGAGTCTTGCGCCGGTGAGGACGTCGGAGCGACGTGCGATTTCTCCTAGAGGATCGTCGTCCAAGGTCTCCTAGCCCCGACGAGGAGGAGAACCGCCTGACGAATCCATGGGAGCAGCGACGAACTGCCTTCTCTTCGGGGGGGACTGGCGAGGAGGAGATAAGAGCGTAGTAACCATAGGGCCTCGTCCCTTCCAACTGTAGCTCCTCAATCGTTCCTTAGCGAAGGAGTGATGCTATTATTTATTACGTACTCTTACTGTAGTAGTAGTAGTAGTACTATTTTCTCAACTAGTAGCGCGATTCTAGTATAGTACACTAGTTTTGAACTCTTGAATCTCAGGGCCAATGAGCTACAGTTGGAAGTGGTGGAAAGTACACCTGCGTAGTGGGTACTGTCGGTGCTCTATTCAAGCGCATAGCTAGCCTACTCATCCGCTCCTCTCACGCACACACTAGCAGCCTGTTTATCAGCGACGGTTACTGCGGGGGCAAAACATTTGAGTTATTTGATACAACGAGACTAGACTTTTCACTTCAATTTGTGGAGGTGTAATGGATCTCGTCGAACTTTGTTATTAGTTCCTTCTTTATGAATGAGATGAGGCAAAGCTTTTGCCTCCGTTTCAAAACAAAAAAATCACATCAAGAGGAATTTCTTTTATAGAGCCGATAATGGAGTGAAGTCCATGCGTGAAACACCACAAGCTACAGAGTAGTAGAGTACTAGCACTTTACGTACAGAGCCATATTACACAGTTCCCCATGCGACGCCGGTCTTTTTCGGCTCCTCGGGCTTAATTGGGAGGCGCTAGTTTAAATATGCTACTAGCTGACGAGGAAGCTGCAAGCGAGGTGCGGCTAGGGCGAGCACGTGATGCACGAGATGATGGGAAGGAAAACCCATTCACATGGCTGGGCTATCCATTGCACCCAGATTGTGGTGCGACATGTCTGTTCGACTTCAAAACTCAAACTACCCGTGTACAATATTGGCACACAGCAAAGTTACTATTTAAAAAAAGGCCGATGTGTGTTCGGCCGGATCGAACCCACAAAATGAGGTATACACTCCTGCGACCACTAGTAGTACTCGTTGGAGTACAATGCAACCTAGAATCGCCTTTTGTCGCTAGTAGTACATTGTTCCTTACAAGAAATCACTAATAATTCCAAGAAACCACTAATAATGCCAAGAAACCACTAATAATGCCAAGAAACTACTACCACATGCATACGTGGTAGACTTAAGATAAGACTACGTTATCAACCATTGTACATGCCCTTACCAACCAGCCCTACCAAGAAACGACTACTCTACAAAGTGCCGTTGTAGGAACGTTTCAACCCATGCCGCCCCTTAAGTCAATGCCTTCTATTCGACCGACAAGTTAGGCGTTAAGACTTTTGGGACCTACATATTAGTCTACAAAAAAAAATCCCCGATTGCCCTCTTACCTCCGGCCCGTCACCTAGTCATCATCGGCCATGGGACGCAGCTACCGCCGTCGGCAGAAGGTGAGGTCAAAACCGCCGGCGGTGCGGAGCCTATCTTGCGGCAGCCCGGATGCCAGCTCCTCCCGATGCTCACGACCGCTAGCTAGACAAGATAGCTCCGTCCAGCAGCTTGTCTGCAAGGTTTGCTAGCTAGATTGGCACGGCGGCGCGGCGGCTTGCTCGTGCACGTCACGCTAAGGCCATCCATCTGGCTTGAGTGAAGGACAACACGGTGGCTTGCTCGTCCGTGAGTCACGCTCGGGCTAGCCTACCAACCCGTGCAGAGGCCAAAGTGGCGTCCGGCCCGTCCAGCGGAGCGGCGGCCAACTCGCTCATCGCCGGCGCCACCGACGAACACGCATCATTACTGTTTGAAGTAATGTTTAGGAGAAATATTGATTTGAGGGGGAATAACAGGATAGAAGGTTAGATGTGGGTCCGTCGTGTCAACGGTCAAAGTAAATGTGTTGGTTTAAGATGCCTTGTCAGCACGGACGTGTGGGCCAACCCTGTCATAAACGGGTTTAAATGAGCCTCATCGACACTAGGAGTAGTTTTTGGCACGGATTAAGAAATTTTGGGTATGTTTTTGCTATTTTTTGTATAATAGTTTCTTCCTAGGACTGGTTAAAAGTGGTAGTTTTTTGTTAAATACTATATATATTGTAAGTAGGAGTGAAAGTTAAGCTTTGGAAGCCAATAGGCAAGGCTAGTTACATAGTGCCTATGTGTACATGATTGAAAGTGAATATCAACCATGAGTGACTAATGTCTTAATGGAAAACTCGAAACTATGGAAATACCAGCATTTTTTGCATGGTTGGAAATACTAGCAATGTTCATGTGCGTTGCAACGGATCATAAATAGAATAATACTTATTCACAAACTTGATACAAAACACTCTAATTTCGATATACATATATCACTAGATATATATTATGTTTCAATCAGAATATATTCCTTGGGCTGTTTTGGTGAGGTGAGGGAGGGATGTGGTTGGTTTTAAGATACTAATTATGGGTTTTTCTGCAAATTGGTAGATAAGTGGGATGTTGGTGAGAAAAGGCAACAACTTACCTCGCAGTCGTTAGATGTAGATCTAATGGTCAGAAATGACGGATGGCAGACACACCATCATCACCAACTTAGTCTTCGGTAGGAGTACTAGCAAGGTGTCCGTGCATTGCACGGAACATCAAGATGCATTTTTTTTATAAAACACTTGTTGTGATTGACAAATTCGGGATTAATCCCATGTGTAAAAACTAATGATATCTCGAGAAAGAGGAGATAAGGTGAAGAGGAGTGGGGCGTGGTGGTGATTGGTGGTCGGATTGAGCGGAGGCATGGGGATGGACGATGCCGGCAGCAGCCACCGGGCCAGTTTGTTCCAGAGGCTTCCTTTTTTAATTGCTCAACACTGAGGTTGTTGGAGATAAGGATGAACGAGGGAAAGGCCTTGTGTGCAAATGTGGAGAGAGGTGCAGGTATCTTTTAGTTTAATTTCCATCCGTCAGATATAGATTGGATGGTCTATATTGCAAGATGGCATGCATACCCACCAACTCGGTTTTTATATAAGAGAAGAAATATAAGTATGGAGATACAAACGTATTACCGATACTTGTTTCTTGAAACTAGGATCTACATTCTATTCAACGGCTCAGCATATGGGGCCTTAGCACAATGACTTCTCGACTGTGTAAAACAAAGGTTTTCCCGTCGCCGATAAGGAGGGGGTGACGGCGGCGCGCTTTCGACTTGCTCCAGTCCTAGTAGTCATACTAGGTAGTCTATGCACGTGTAGATTTATTCTTTTTCACGTCTCGCGTTCGCCATATAGCCATGACTGTTGATGAATAGACGGTAAGTTATTCATGGGGAAACCCTTGTTGAGCGTGTTTGCGAGAGAGAGAGACAGTGTGCATGTGTGATATGTCTAGAGACTGAGGCAATGATAAGAGATTCTTTGTGTGGAGGATAGAGAGAGACATGTACATGGGGCTTTGTGTTGTGTAACATGGAGACACATAGACATAATCAAAGAGTGAGTGTGTGAGATACACATGCGAACATGGGCAGAGATGTGTGAGTTAGAGAGATGGAGAATTTTGGTGTGCATCTGAGCTAGAGAGAGGGGGATATATGCATACCTAGAGCTAGAGAGAATATGCAAGGGTGTGTGTCTTAAAAGAAGGATCCAGATAGATGGGTGTTTCTGTGTGTCTGTGTGTGTTTGTGTGCGCGTTTGTGTGTGAGAGGGAGTGTGTGTATGTGGAGTAGAGAGACCACTAATGATGTAAACCTAGTATAAGGGAAGGGGGAATGGTGTGACATGTGTGTCAAAGAGAGACAAAGGCATGTGTAGTAGAGGTATAGCATGGGTGCGGGCGGGGAGCATACTATTTGGAAGAGATATCGAGTGTGTGTGGGAGGAGGGGTGCAAGAGTGAGAGAGAGAGAGAGCTAGTGACGGAGAGAGAGAGAGAGAGAAAGAGAGAGGAAGAGAGGGGGATAGAGGGGTCGTTTGTGTCCATAAGTGGCGTATAGATAGGGAGACAATGTTGATGTTGTTCGAAATTGGCTTATGTACGGAGACGCAAGGGAAGCGAGTCATCGTGTGTGTGATAGGGACTTCATGAGAGATCTAGAATAGATGTTGTAGAGAACAACATGCGAGATTGAGAACGATGATACATTAGGGAGCTATGGAAAGAGTCACGGCATATATGTATACAGGGAAGGAGCTGGGGCGGGTCCACATGCGGGAGAGATAGAAAGAGGAGAGTGGTGCACAAGGAGACAAAGTGTGCTTGTTTGCAGTGGGGTGGTGTGTGAGGTGAGTGTGCGAGAACCACACATAACTAGGGAGATAGACGTTTGGGGGCGACGTTTTTGTGTGTATGGGAAAGATACACTCTAGATAGTGCGTGTGCTTGGGAAAGAGAGATGTCGGGTGACCTAGAGAGTGGGGGAAGAGATGTGTGCATGCCCGAGAGACAAAGTGATAGTGACCTATATTGGGGTCCGGACTTTGGAAGAGAGGGGGGTGTTAATGTGCTCGTGTGTTCGTGTCTAGGGAAGAGAACGACTTGTGTGTGGGGGGGTGGGGGTGGGGGTTGGCTTCAGATAAAGAGTGAGGTGTCTATATTTGAGGGACTTTAGCATAATTGAGATATATGTGGTCAATAGTGTGTGCACTCATGGTTGATCAATTTGTTTCACAGTTTGGACTATGAGATAACGATACTTTTGAACATGCGTGATATCCCTTGATGTACCAGAATTACAAACCTAAGATTGGAATTTTGGAATTTGAATCCATCATTAGGTTGTGTAATTCATTTAAAGGGAGGTACATTTTTAAGCAAGATTTCGTGATTTCGAATTCATATATCAAACCTAGAGATATACACATACACGCATGTTCAAACTTTATAATCATCCACTTTATTCATACACATACACATTTTTGCTTTTGTCATCATATTTAGGATGAACACATTTGGAATTTCATTTGAAATGTACCGTATGATGGTATTTGCTTGTACTAGCTCAATGATCTATATTTGAATTGAGTGGACAATCTAAGTTTCGTGTTGGAGACATTGATTTTCAAAACTTGCACTTTTTTGTGCAAAACAAATAAATTCTTGGCCTTGATATCATAGTTGGCCGTACAAAGAGTAGAACACTTATAATTTCAGGTGCCAAAAGCTTTCAAACTTCCCGCTCACATCGAAGTATCTCGCACCCGGAAGTTTAGCCCTGTGATATTCCTATTTTACCCCTGCCACATGAACGGAAAAGGGCTGCCTTGGTAACTCCATTGTTTTCCCCTCTTTGCCCCCAACATTCTACCCTAGAGCCCCTCCTCTTCCCCTCCCTGACCCCAACTACAACAAGCCGCCAAATCTAGTCCTCCGCCGCAGCGGTGGACCTCACACCCCGCCGGATCTACCTTCCACACCTTGGAACCACCAACTGCCAACTCACCACTTCACCGGAGCCGGTTCAGCGACTGGCTTGTCCACCGCTCCAGATCTCCTTGACCGCCATCATGGTCCACCACACTGGATCTCCTTAACCCAGCGCCCTCGGCCACCACACTGGACCCGCTCCATGGAGGCCATATTCAACTCCATCGGCCTTGTTTTACTGACACCACAGCCTCATCAGGTTATTTCGATTTGTACTACTTCAGTTTTTCTCTTCTTTATCGTGCAACTGTTCACTTACCACAGATGAGCTTTCTTGTATGTCAACAGGCACCGCAATCGAAGCACCGGAGCCGCTTCAGCGACGGAGACAACCGGCCCAAATTCAACCGCAACATGAGCACCATCGACGATCCTTAGCTACCAAGTATGACAATGATACCCAGAAGCCACCGAGAATCAGGTACTATTATCCAACGGCTGGCGCCTATGCTCACTTTCTTAGCATAAGCACCGCACCTTTGAATTTCTTCAGGGCATCATTCATTTTTTCATGAGACGCGTTATTATGCTTGCACTTGTAGGGCCATACTTCTCGCAGTGAACATGTTACATGTGCTAAATTGTATACCAGTGCACATATAGTTAATATGCTTTAGTTTTGTCCTAAGTATTACTCTACTTCCTAGATATCACTGCCTACTATTTTACTTCTTTCATGCTATATTTATGATAATGGTGTTGTTCTGATGCCACCTGTTGGTTCCATCAGACTGCTTCATGTTCTCTATGCTTAATTACACATCAACAAACTAGCATGTGGTTTCGCTGCTTTTTGTTTGTTTTACCCTACATTTTCTGATACTAGCTATTACATCACTGCTTCGAGCCGCTGTTCATTAATTTTTTGTGTGTTCTTGATCTTCCCAAGTTGCATGACTAATTTGATGCTTCTATTAATTATGGAGATGCAACCCCATGAAGCAAAATATTTCTTCTTTTGGGGCTGGCACCTTGAACAAGCATAAAAATAGAGTTAAGCAAATATATTGCCATGCGAGCACACACACACCCATCTTTCATTAGTTTAGATGAACCATTGATGATCAATTCGAACTAGTGCATGCGATTAAATTAATTTTACCTAAACAGAGGGTGCAGAATAAACTACAACAACTAGATTTGCAACCACGGGATGCTGACGATATCTTCAAAGAGTATTGCAATAGCAGCGAGGCTTCACAACAACATACAGTAAGCCAGTGAGTTTTAGTACATGTGAAATGTAATGCGTGTGGGTTGATTTCTTGGCTTGTGCCCTCAACCTGTAATCCTACAGAATTACAAATAGTTCAGTTGTCTGCTTTGCTGTATTGCTTGATTCGAATGCTTGTTTGTTACTTGTTAGGCTATACCTGAGTTGGCCAATATGTCAGCAGTGCCTGTTGTACTATCGTAAAGAAATGCATGCCTAGTTCATTTGAGTCCTTAACATTTCCTGTGAACTTCATCACAAGACTGTCTTCATAGTTTATATGAGGCCACACTGTTAAGTGCTTCCTCAGATTATTTCAACTGCTTCGATGCCTTGGCAACTTAAATATAGCGGTGGTACACTCCCTTTCAACTAGGGATGTCAACTGGGTCCTGTTTAATCCCGATTAAAGTCCACTAATGGTATGATAGTTCAAAAGAGTTTTTTGAGGTAAATGAACTTGGGAGCTAGCAAAAACTAACTAGATGGGACTGGCGGATGTTGTTTATTTGCCACTTACATCCCTAGTTTCATCTTACCATTTTAATTTCTTTTAGGCCAATGCTGCTTCAAACCATTTAAATATAGCTTTCCATGCTCGACAATAATTCGTATGTCGTTTGCCATGTAAGCTTACTGCCAAGATCATGCGATAACTATATCTTACTTATGTCTAGTGGAAACCTTTCAAGATGCTGTTCACACTAGGACACAATGTACAGCCCCAGAATCTATTTGTGGAAGCAGTGCACCATCCATGTTACGAAATGGTAGTAGTTCAAAGGCAACACAGTCGGAGAGCAGTCTGAGCACATGTATTATAGTTCTTGAGGCTCTACTAGAGGCAGAAAGAGATGGTGTGGCTGCCATGAATGAGGTAATCTTGATCTTGAGGCTAGAAATTATCCAATTAGCTGCACGCATTATGCAAGCAACCCAAGAATTGGAGGAAGTAAGAATGTTGCATTTGAAGACGGCGGAGGTCCTGCTATTTCTGCTATCTGAAGGCCAGGGTAATCCCAGTTCTTCTTTAGATACCAATTGAAATTGTCATTAGATTATTGTACTTGCATGTTGTGTCATGTCTCTGAATGGATTATGTTGTAAGACCCCCTATGTTGTCCATGTGTTGTAATGATCCGAATTGTTTAGGCGAAGTAATCCTCAGTACTTGTATGATCGACATAAGGCGAACTATTTTTTTGTGTGAGCATATTGTATTGGATGAAATAACTGTTTGAATCAAAGTGTATACAACCTACTGGATTCGAAGATCACAATATTTGTAAATAATAATCATATATAAAGGTGGAATAAATCTTTCTTGTGGTTTTGAAGAAATAAATAACAATACGTAGAATTATCTGTGGATATTCGTAATCGAATACAAACTAGATTTGAATTTAGTTGCGAGGGCCCAGGGCAAACGTGAATGCTAATTCTCCCAAGTTTTGAACGAAGCGGCTAAACACCCACTATCATTTGTGGGCTGCTCGAAGCAAGTGTTTGCGAGATGGAAATTATTGTCTACCCCTAACACTTGACATCCTTATCGACCAGATTTACACTACCGTTGATAGGGGTAGACTAGTAACTTCAATCAGACGTGACACGACCACCTCTGAGCCCATTCAGACAAAGTGCGCGCCAAACGTGGGCGGCAAAACACATTTGATTCAAGCTCGTCCGAAAGACATGTGTCTCTCCCTCCATTTCCCCATTCATACACGGTGGGCGGCAAACAAACTCTCCTCATCTGAAATTGATGTAGGAAAATATTTTAAATAGGGACAGATGTGTAACTTCCCTTAGACGTGACACAACCACCCTTCCTGTCAGCCCCGTTCATACACCGTGGGCGCCAACCGTGGGCCGCAAAACAGCCTCTCCTCGCCCGAAATTGCTACCGCAAATATTTGGGAGATGCGAGATTACCGTCCTATCCCCAAATGACGTGATGTCCGAAATTTTAAATGGGGGATAAGTTCGTAACTTTCCCACATTTCAGACAAGAGCATTCCAAAGTTTGAGATCCCCTCTCCCCTCCATTTCCCCATTCATACACTATCGGCACTACGACAACCTCCCCATTGCGGCCAGCCTCCTCCGTCCGCTTCCCCATCCTCCACCTTGCCAGAGCCGCGACCCCTACCCCGTCGTCCACTGTAAGAGATGGATGTCTCTCATCCACGGCGCCGGACCAGATTCCTTTCATCGAGTCCTCTCTCTTCATCGGCGCCGTCGTCCACCTTGCCATTACCGCTCCTATGACCGACTTGTCCACGGCAACAAGATTTATCCCTCGACCCGGCCGTTTGCCATCTAAAGTCTTGTTCCCCACCGCCGACAGCCATCACACCCGCATCACCCTCAATGTACGAGCAAGGGCCTACACGGCGTGATAAGAGAGGTGGTACTCTTCCATATGTGCTTAAGTTATTGATCTCACCTGGAAAATAGATCATAAATTGTTTACTATACTTTTCTTGTCCGTACCAAATCATAGTGCCTAGTTGAAAGAAAACATTAGTTGCGAAGTAGCTTTGTCTGCTTTGCACCTTTAGATCCGCCATGGCACGGTCACTGTACTCATAAAGCTTATGGTTTCCCCCCTTTATATTCACTACCATCATCGTAGGTGCTTCGTGTCGTGCTAGCATTGCTCCTCAAGACCTCAACCCATCAAGCGAAACAACATGCCACTCATAATTCCAAAGCTTAGGTGTTGAAATATGAATCTGATATGATGCTCATATCACTAAAACAGAGAACATTTAATTGATCACCTAATGTTCTTATATTCGTTTTGAAAAGCATGTGCGCCACCCACTGGTCCAGCTAGTTCCACTTTCCTGATTTTAATCTTGATGTTTAGGGTTTCCCCCTTGTATCTGCTCTACTATGATCTGCCTAGGTGCTTTCTATCGTACTAGCATTACTCCACCCTTCAAGCTAAACAACACAACACTCAAAATTCCAAAGCTTAGTTGTTCAAATATGATAGTGATATGATACTGATATTAGTTAACAGACACATTTAATTGATTAGCTAAAGGTCCCACTTGAGTTTCCAAATGCATGTCGCGACATATAGAGAGACAGCAGAATTGCATTTCTTTGTCACTTGTTGACTATACTTTCTTGTCCATACCAAATCTTAGTTGTTATTTCAAACCAAACACTGGTTGCTAACTACCCTTTGTGCGGTTTGCAGCTTCAGATCTGCCATCCCACTACCACAGTCAACACTATACTCATCATGCTTACGGTTTCCCCATTTTATGATGACCACGATCAGCCTACGTGGTTCGTGTCGTGATAGCACTGCTCCACCCATTGATACGTCTCCAATGTATCTACAATTTATGAAGTATTCATGCCATGTTTACAATAGTTTTATATGATTTTGGTATGATTTAATTAGAACTCACCCGGACTGACACTGTTTTCAGCAGAACTACCGTGGTGTTGTTTTTGTGCAGAAATAAAAGTTCTCGGAATGCGATGAAAATCAACGGAGAATTTTTCTGGAAAATACAAGAAATACTAGAACAAAAATCTACTGGAGGGGATACCCGTGGGCCCCATGAGTGTGGGGGCGCGCCCACCCCCCTAGGCGTGCCCCTGTGCCTGGTGGACTTCTCGTGTGGCCCCCTGACTTGTTCTCGACGCCAACCTCTCCTATAAATGCCCAAACATTTGGAAAATAACCTAGATCGGAAGTTCTGCGGCCGTAAGGCTCTGTAGCCACGAGAAATCAATCTAGGCCCTCTTTGGCACCCTGCCGGAGGGGGCCATCATCACCGGAGGCTATGGAGGAGGATCCTAGAGGGGCCATCATCACCATGAAGTCCAAGGACCAGAGGGAGAACCTCTCCCCATCCAGGGGGGCGAGGATGGAGGAGGAAGCACAAGGGTGAGAACCTCTCCTCCTCTCTCTCGGTATCACCGAAGTGCCATCGGGAGGGGAATCATCGCCGCGGTGATCGTCTTCATCAACATCACCACCCTCATATCTTTTACGTGGTCCACTCTCCCGCACCCTGCTGTAATCCCTACTTGAACATGGTGCTTTATGCCACATATTATGATCCTATGATGTGTTGTCATCCTATGCTGTTTTGAGTAGATTTCCCTTGTCTATGGGTTGATTGATGATCTAGATTGGTACAAGTTGTATGTTTATTTTGGTGTTGTCCTATTGTGCCCTCCGTGTCACGCAAGCGTGAGGGATTCCCGCTGTAGGGTGTTGCAATACGTTCATGATTCGCTTATAGTGGGTTGCTTGAGTGACAGACGCATAAACCCGAGTAAGGGGGTTGTTGCGTATGGGATAAAGGGGACTTGATATGTTAATGCTATGGTTGGGTTTTACCTTAATGATCTTTAGTAGTTGCGGATGCTTGCTAGAGTTCCAATCATAAGTGCATATGATCCAAGAAGAGAAAATATGTTAGCTTATGCCTCTCCCTCATATGAAGTTGCAATGACGACTACCGGTCTTGTTAACGATTGCCTAAGACAACTCCGCACACCGATCCATCATTATTCCAAACTCACTATTTATAATATTTAGTAATATATTCCAACTTTATGATAACAATACCTACTTTTATATTTTAGCACTTCGATACCATGCAAGGTTATCCTCTTCATACCCACACCGTAGTTTTATTTCTCGTTTCTAGTTGGAAGCAAATGTTCGGTGTACATAGAGTCGTATCAGTGGCAGATAGGACTTGAGATAATATTGATCTTACCTTTAGCTCCTTGTGGGTTCGACACTCCATACTTATCGCTTCCACCTTAGGGAATTGCTACAATGATTCCCTGCACTTGGGGATTATCAAGCTCTTTTCTGGCGCCGTTGCCGGGGAGCAATAGCATGGGGTTGATATTCTCGTGTCTACTTGTTTGCTTTCTTCACTAATTATATTTTGTTTTGTTTAGTTGTGAATGAAACATTACAAAAAAAATTAAGAATGAAAATACAAAAAATTTACTTGCCTCTCATGCCTAAAAAGTATTTCAATAAGAGAAGTGATTGGAAGATTATGCATTGAAGAAATGAGGGTCGACCTTGAGCACTTGTGTTCATGCTCATGGAAACAATGTAAAAAATTTCATGGAAGATTCTCTGAAAATAATTATCCTGTTGTTTATATCCTTTTTATTATAAAAATAATGTGCCAAGCCTTGGTTTTAAGATGATTAGATTGCTTGTTTACCATGTACAGTACAAAAACAGAAACTTTGGCTGTAGCGCGTGATTTTACATTTTTTACTAGAAAGTCAAATGGGTATGAAAACTTTTGCATATTACTTCTGTACAAATGTTTTAAATTTTCACATGTTTTTAGAATTTTTTGGAGTTACAGAAGTTTACTAAGCTTCCAGATTACTACAGACTGTCATGTTTTTGACAGATTCCATTTTCTATGAGTTGTTCGCTTATTTTGATGAATCTATGTGTAGTATCGGGGGGTATGAAGCATGGTGAAGTTGGAATACAGTAGATATAGTTCTAATATGAATAATTTTGCAGCAGTACCTAAAGGTAGTGATTTGCTTTATTACACTAACGGATCTCACAAAGTTTTTGTTAAAGTTTTGTGTGGATGAAGTGTTCGAAGATCGAGGAGATATCAATATGAGAAGAATAAATAGAGGCAAGAGCTCAAGATTGGGGATGCCCAAGGCACCCCAAGTAAATATTTCAAGGATACTCAAGCATCTAAGCTTGGGGATGCCCCGGTTGGCATCCCATCTTTCTTCTTCAACAATTATCGGTATACCTCGGTTTTTGTCTTGTTCACATAATTTGTGTCCTTTGTGTTTTTATTTTTCCTTTAAGAACCATGCTAGTATGAGATAGCCCTTTATTGATTTATAGAATACTTCATGTGCTTCACGTATATCTTTTAAGTATGATCTTATAGAATTGCTCTTTGTGCTTCACTTAAATCTTTTGAGTATGGTTTTATAGAATGCTTCGTGTGCTTCACTAATATATTTTGAGCTTGGATATCGGTTAGTCTATATTAATTGTATAATGATCCATGAACTACACTTATATCTTTTGGAGTATGAATAATACTATCATCTAAAGTTGATTTAGAAGAAGTTTGCTCCCACTATTCCGAATGAGGAGAATTTTGCTTATGTGGAGAGTAGTAAAATTTCTATGCTCGTAGATCATGAAAAGAATGCTTTATGTGATGGTTATATTGCTAAACTCATTCATCATGATACTGAAAATTATTATGAGGGAGGAATACATGTTTGTAGGAGTTGCAATAATATCAAGTTTCCTCTCTAAATTCTTAAAGTTTTGAAGTTATACTTGTTTTTCCTTCCTAAGCTAATTGATTCTGTTTCCTATAAATTATGTGCTCACAAAATCCCTAGGAATAGGAAGTGGGTTAGATTTAAATATGCTAGTCATATTCTTCATGATGCTCTCTTTATGTTTCAATTCTTATCTTTTATGTGAGCATCATTGAAATCATCATGCCTAGCTAAAAGGCATTAAAGAAAAGCACTTGTTGGGAGACAACCCAATATTTACCCTTACTGTTTTTGTGTGTTTTCATGATTAATATACTGTATTAATCATTTATTATAGCTTTTGTTTCAATAAAGTGCCAAGTAAGACCTTTGGGAAGACTTGGGTGAAAGTTAATGTGATCTTGCTGTAAAAAAAGAAACTTTGCGCTCACGAGATTAGCTGTCATTTTTTACAGAACAGTGCGATTGAGTTGATTATTTTTTCAGAAGACTAATAGACAAATTCCTCACGTACATCAATTTATTTCATAATTTGTGGAGTAGCATAGGTATGGTTGGTGTTCAGATCATTACAGACTGTTCTGTTTCTGTCAGATTCTGTTTTCATTGCATAGTTTGCTTGTTTTCTAGTTTCTATGGCTTATATTTCTCAATATAAATTGTAGAAATGATATGGTACAGTAGGCATTGTGTGAGAACAATTATGAACCTTGTCTTTGACAGTACCAAAGTGAATGGTTTACTCTTTATCATATTAACCTATCTCACGAAGTTCCTTTAAGTTTTGTGTGATTGAACTTTTCAAGCTTTGGGTGAGATATCGATATGAGGAGAATAAGGAGGGGAAAGAACCTAAGCTTGGGGATGCCCAAGGCACCCCAAGGTAATATTCAAGGAAGACTCAAGAGGCTAAGCTTGGGGATGCCCCGGAAGGCATCCCCTCTTTCGTCTTCAAAACTATCGGTATACCTTACTCAGAGCTATATTTTTATTCCTCACATGATATGTGTTTTGCTTGGAGCATATTTTCAATTTTACTTGCTGTTTGAATAAAATCATTGGATCTTAAATCTTGAATGAAAAAGAAACCTCCCATGGCTAGTTAATTATTTGACTACTCAGTGTTCTTCACTTATATCTTTTTGGAGTAGTTTTTCATTTACTCACGTGCTTCACATATATCCTATGAGTAAATGGTTGAATGAATTGAATATCATAAATCTGAATTTATATACTTTTCATATGCTTACAACATGGGGAGTAATGACTTCACACATAATAAGTATAGGTAGTAAACTTATTGGAAGTTAGCAAACGCAGAATTGGTCACTTGAACAATTCATGAAAGAATATTGGAGAAAGAGAGATTTCACACGTAAATATACTATCTTGGGCATCTTTTGCAATTGTGAGAACTCAATAAATATGACATGCTAAAAGGTTGATGTTGGACAAGGAAGACAACTTAATGGGTTATGTTTTCCTATATCCAAAATTTTATATTGTCTTGAATCATCCAACATGTTGAGCTTGACTTTCCCTCTCATGCTAGCCAAATTCTTTGCACCAAGTAGAGATACTACATGTGCTTCCAAACATTCCTTAAACCAGTTTTGCCATGAGAGTCCACCATACCTACCTATGGATTGAGTAAGATCCTTCAAGTAAGTTGTCATCGGTGCATGCAATAAAAATTGCTCTCTAAATATGTATGATCTATTAGTGCGAAGAAAATAAGCTTTATACGAACTTGTGATAGGGAAGAAATAAAAGCGACTGACTGCATAATAAGGGTCTTTATCACAAGAGGCAATATAAAGTGATGTTCTTTTGCATTAAGATTTTGTGCATTCAACCATAAAAGCGCATGACAACCTCTGCTTCCCTCTGTGAAGGGCCTATCTTTTACTTTTACCTTCTACCCATATACAAGAGTCACAGTGATCATCACCTTTCCTTTTTACACTTTTTCCTTTGGCAAGCACTTTGTGTTGGAGCGATCCGGATATATATCCACTTGGATGTAGGTTACCATAAATTATTATTGTTGACATTACCCTTGAGGTAAAAGGTTGGGAGGCAAAACTATAAGCCCCTATCTTTCTCTGTGTCTGTTTAAAACTTTGAACCCATTAATATCACATGAGTATGAGCAATTGTGAAATATTAAATGATAGTTGAGTATGTGGAGTTTGCTGAATCTAAGCTCTTACATAGACTCTTCCCGAAAATAAGATGAATTGCAATTGTTTGATGACTAAGAGCACGGTTTTTTAGTTCTCAAGAAAGTTTATGATCTATACTTTAACATGTGAATAGCTTGGTACTTGATCATGAGAAGTTTTATGAGTTGAGCTACTGCTATGTTATATAATGATGCTAGAAAAAAGTGATTGGAACTATCATTGATCAAATTTATGCACTTGCTAGCACTCACACTTCATAAATTATTTCTTTTATCATTTACCTACTCGAGGATGAGCAGGAATTAAGATTGGGGATGCTGATACGTCTCCAACGTATCTATAATTTATGAAGTATTCATGCCATGTTTACAATAGTTTATATGATTTTGGTATGATTTGATTAGAACTAACCCGGACTGATGCTGTTTTTAGCAGAACTATCGTGGTGTTGTTTTTGTGCAGAAATAAAAGTTCTCGGAATGCGATGAAAATCAACGGAGATTTTTTTTGGAAGATATAAAAAATACTGGAATAAAAACCTGCCGGAGGTGAGTCCCGTGGGCCCCACGAGGGTGGGGGGCGCACCCACCCCCCAGGCACGCCCCTATGCCTCGTGGACTTCCCATGGGGCCCCCTGACTTATTCTCGATGCTAACCTCTCCTATAAATGCCCAAACCTCCGAAAAATAACCTAGATCAGAAGTTCCGCCGCCGCAAGCCTCTATAGCCACGAGAAATCAATCTAGGCCCTCTCTGGCACCCTGCCGGAGGGGGCCATCATCACCGGAGGCTATGGAGGAGGATCCCGCAGGGGCCATCATCACCATGAAGGCCAAGGATCAGAGGGAGAATGTCGTGGTTTTGTCAAGGCAGATGTCCTAGAGGAACGACTTAGTCGTGGAGCCATTGCGACGGGTTAGCTTGAAGGGGTTAAAGCGGACACAAGGACGCAAGAGAGTTTATACTAGTTCGGCCCCTTCGAGGAAGGAAAGCCTACGTCCAGTTGTGATGGAATTGATGGGGTTTCGATGACTAGGGAGCAAACAAGCTTCACCTATGTCTCGAGTTGTTGTCTATCCTTGAACCGCCGCCGGGTCGTCCCCTTATATACATGGGTGACGCCTGCCGGTTTAGAGAGTCCCAACACCGGTTCATACTCGTATCCGGGTTGGTCTCTCCTTGTTCCTAACTTATATTACAAGTATATGCACAAACCTGATGTATGGCTACAGGTTGTAAACCGACTACGGGCCCTGGGCCTTTATCTGCCTCTTTGGGCTTTAACACCTTTGAACTACTGATGGAGTTAATCCGGCCTAGGTAGGCCGGTTTATGCCCAGTAGTAATATCCCCAACATTAGGCCCCAGATTGATTTGAACAGGTTCATGTCAATCCTTAGAACCAATCTTCGTCTTCAACATCTTCTTGTAGTTGTTGAACCGCCGTGACGTCATCTTCTCTGTTTGCTGTAAACCGGCGTGACATCATCTGTCATAAAGAAAACATCCATGATATCTTCTTGTTTAATAGATTCGCAATGACCGAGGTGACCGCCCTACTTCCAAAATCTGCGGTCCCTTGATTCCCGCGCCTGACACATGTCCTTTGCCTTATAAATAGGCCCGAAGGGTCATTTCTTTTCTTCCCTACGTGCCCTTCCTCTTCGTCTTCATCGCGTTGCCAGTCTCAGAGCTCCTCCGCCGCCGTCGTCTTCTGCATCACCCTTGGCGGCTGCATCAACTTGAACGCGCCAGAAAGCCGCGGCGACCTTCCGCGTTTTCCTCAGCTCTGGTAGGTCTTCTGTTCTTCTCAACATAGATCTGATCTAGGGCTTCGTGTTCTTGCGGTGTTCCTCACTTGTTCATACTCATGTACTAGCTCCTGGATGCACATGTAAACCCTTGCTTTGTGTAGCGGTAACTTTCAGTATCCGCCGCTAGTTTCCTGCCCAAAACCATAGATCTCACATATACTTCTGCTCATTGATTCAATGCTGTTCTGCTTTGATCTTCGACTATTTTTCTTATTTTCTGAACTTGCTTCAGATCCAATGCCGTAATAAGATCTTGTGAAACCTGTTTCTGCATACTTAACCATCCGCAATCTCAATTGCTTCAATGTTTAGGTCAGGCGGTTTAACCTTATAGAAAATTTTCCAAACCGGTATATGCCATTAGTCCCCTTGTTGAACCGCCAGATGTTGGTTGCTTCATGAAACTCCGGTTTAAATAGATCTGCTTCCGGTTTAACATTGCACATATCAATGTACTTTGTAGATTTCATCATGGCCAAGCAAGTGTATGAGTGCAATTGGGTCCCTTCTCGTGTCATAGAGGATCAACTGGACGATTTAGTCCTGATTGGCGCCTTGGGCAGCAAAGACACCGTCCATTGGAGGGCTCCTGGCAAAGAATGCCCCCCCGACACCTCGAGAAGGAGAGGTTGTTGTTTTCGTAGACCACTTAGCCCGGGGTTTTAAACCGCCCGGTTCTAAATTCTACCAGGATGTTCTAGCTGATTTCCAACTCCATCCGCAAGACACTGGCCCCAACTCTGTTACAAATATGTGCCACTTCCAAGTGCTCTATGAGGTGTTCTTTCAAGAGGAGCCCACAGTGGAATTATTCAGAGATCTTTTCCATCTAAACCGCCGTACTGAGTTTACTGATGGCTCTAATACAGAGTTGGGTGGCATGGCGATTCAAAAAAGGAAAGAGGTCACATACCCTCATGCCAAGCTGCACAGTCACCCCAAGGAGTGGAATCAGACATGGTTCTACTGCAAAGACACCTCCCCTGCTGGTGAGAATCCCTTGCCTGGCTTTCGTCCGGAGCGGCTCAGCAATACCCATCCTTTTCCTCAACGATTGACTGCCCAGGAGAGAAGCAAATATGCTCCTCAGCTATCAAAGCTCAGGGCCTTTATGGCCAATGGTTTTACAGGGGTTGACCTTGCTCGCTGTTGGATATCATGGAGCATACTGCCCCTTAGTTAGCGCTCCAGTTTGATGTGCGAATATACTGATAGTGTGGATGACCCACTGCGACATTCAAGACTCCAGATCTCCGGTGAAGAAATCACAGAGGCTGTGCGTAAGATACTGAATGAACCGGAGCACATCTGCGCTAGAACTGGCCTGCTTCCCTTCTGTGCTACCAACAAACCGCCAGCTGTAAGACTTTGATTTTTCTCTTTGCTAAATCTGTTATTGATATGTCTGGTCATTTTTAATATCAGTGTCTGCATAACCAGGGCGATGATCCGTTTTGGAGCAAAAAGCTACCGCAGGAGAAACCAGAGAAAACAGATAAACCGGAAAGAGCAACCCGGCAAAAACTAAAGCTCTGAAGAAGACTGCCCACCGGAAATGAACCACTGCATCTTCTAATCCGGCCCCTGATGACGAGGTGGATAATCCGGACTTTGAGGTAGAGCTTGACTCACTTGGTTTATTTTTCATGCATCTTATTGATGATGATATTTGTCAGGATGATGCCGATGTTGGAAATATGCCCTAGAGGCAATAATAAATTAGTTATTATTATATTTCCTTGTTCATGATAATCGTTTATTATCCATGCTATAATTGTATTGATAGGAAACTCAGATACATGTGTGGATACATAGACAACACCATGTCCCTGGTGAGCCTCTAGTTGACTAGCTCGTTGATCAATAGATGGTTACGGTTTCCTAACCATGGACGTTGGATGTCGTTGATAACGGGATCACATCATTAGGAGAATGATGTGATGGACAAGACCCAATCCTAAGCCTAGCACAAGATCATGTAGTTCGTATGCTAAAGCTTTTCTAATGTCAAGTATCATTTCCTTAGACCATGAGATTGTGCAACTCCCGGATACCGTAGGAGTGCTTTGGTGTGTGCCAAACGTCACAACGTAACTGGGTGGCTATAAAGGTACACTACAGGTATCTCCGAAAGTGTCTGTTGGGTTGGCACGAATCGAGACTGGGATTTGTCACTCCGTGTAAACGGAGAGGTATCTCTGGGCCCACTCGGTAGGACATCATCATAATGTGCACAATGTGATCAAGGAGTTGATCACGGGATGATGTGTTACGGAACGAGTAAAGAGACTTGCCGGTAACGAGATTGAACAAGGTATAGGGATACCGACGATCGAATCTCGGGCAAGTATCGTACCGCTAGACAAAGGGAATTGTATACGGGATTGATTAAGTCCTTGACATCGTGGTTCATCCAATGAGATCATCGTGGAACATGTGGGAGCCAACATGGGTATCCAGATCCCGCTGTTGGTTATTGACCGGAGAACGTCTCGGTCATGTCTGCATGTCTCCCGAACCCGTAGGGTCTACACACTTAAGGTTCGATGACGCTAGGGTTATAAAGGAAGTTTGTATGTGGTTACCGAATGTTGTTCGGAGTCCCGGATGAGATCCCGGACGTCACGAGGAGTTCCGGAATGGTCCGGAGGTAAAGATTTATATATGGGAAGTCCTGTTTTGGTCACGGAAGAGTTTCGGGGTTTATCGGTAATGTACCGGGACCACCGGGAGGGTCCCGGGGGTCCACCAAGTGGGGCCACCTGCCCCGGGGGGGCCACATGGGCTGTAGGGAGTGTTCCTTGGCCTACATGGGCCAAGGGCACCAGCCCCACTAAGGCCCATGCCTAAGAGGTGGAAAGGGGGCAAACCCTAGGGGATATGGGCCTTAGGGCCCATATTGGTGAGCCTCCCTCTCCTCTCCCCCTCTTGGCCGCCACCCTTGATCCCCATCTAGGGCTGCCGCCCCCCTAGGGGTGGGAACCCTAGAGGGGGCGCAGCCCCTCCCCTTCCCTATATATATGAGGCCTAGGGCTGCCCATAATGGATGCGATTCAATCTCTCGTTGGTGCAGCCCTGCATCCCTCTCTCCCTCCTCTTCTGTGGTGCTTGGCGAAGCCCTGCAGGATTGCCACGCTCCTCCATCACCACCACGCCGTTGTGCTGCTGCTGGATGGAGTCTTCCTCAACCTCTCCCTCTCTACTTGCTGGATCAAGGCGTGGGAGACGTCACCGGGCTGTACGTGTGTTGAACGCGGAGGTGCCGTCCGTTCGGCACTTGGTCATCGGTGATTTGAATCACGACGAGTACGACTCCATCAACCCCGTTCACTTGAACGCTTCCGCTTAGCGATCTACAAGGGTATGTAGATGCACTCTCCTTCCCCTCGTTGCCAGTCTCTCCATAGATAGATCTTGGTGACACGTAGGAAAATTTTGAATTTCTGCTACGTTCCCCAACAGTGGCATCATGAGCTAGGTCTATGCGAGTTCTATGCACGAGTAGAACACAAAGTAGTTGTGGGCGTTGATTTTGTCAATATGCTTGCCGTTACTAGTCTTATCTTGATTCGGCGGCATCGTGGGATGAAGCGGCCCGGACCAACCTTACACGTACTCTTACGTGAGACCGGTTCCACCGACAAACATGCACTAGTTGCATAAGGTGGCTGGCGGGTGTCTGTCTCTCCCACTTTAGTCGGATCGGATTCGATGAAAAGGGTCCTTATGAAGGGTAAATAGCAATTGGCATATCACGTTGTGGTCTTTGCGTAGGTAAGAAACGTTCTTGCTAGAAACCCATAGCAGCCACGTAAAACATGCAAACAACAATTAGAGGACGTCTAACTTGTTTTTGCAGGGTATGCTATGTGATGTGATATGGCCAAAGATGTGATGAATTATATGTGATGTATGAGATTGATCATGTTCTTGTAATAGGAATCACGACTTGCATGTCGATGAGTATGACAACCGGCAGGAGCCATAGGAGTTGTCTTATTATTTATGACCTGCGTGTCAACATAAACGTCATGTAATTACTTTACTTTATTGCTAACGTTAGCTGTAGTAGTAGAAGTAATAGATGACGTGACAACTTCAAGAAGACACGATGATGGAGATCATGATGATGGAGATCATGGTGTCATGCCGGTGACGATGATGATCATGGAGCCCCGAAGATGGAGATCAAAAGGAGCAATATGATATTGGCCATATCATGTCACTATTTGATTGCATGTGATTTTATCATGTTTATACATCTTATTTGCTTAGAACGACGGTAGTAAATAAGATGATCCCTCATTAAAATTTCAAGAAGTGTTCTCCCCTAACTGTGCACCGTTGCGACAGTTCGTCGTTTCGAAGCACCACGTGATGATCGGGTGTGATAGATTCTAACGTTCAATACAACGGACTAGCATGTACAGACATTAGCCTCAAACATGCAAAACACTTAGGGTTAACTTGACGAGCCTAGCATGTACAGACATGGCCTCGGAACACAGAAGACCGAAAGGTCGAGCATGAGTCGTATAGAAGATACGATCAACATGAAGATGTTCACCGATGTGACTAGTCCGTCTCACGTGATGATCGGACACGGCCTAGTTGACTCGGATCATGTAATCACTTAGATGACTAGAGGGATGTCTATCTGAGTGGGAGTTCATAAGATAAACTTAATTATCCTGAACATAGTCAAAAGGATTTTGCAAATTATGTCGTAGCTCGCACTTTAGTTCTACTGTTTAGATATGTTCCTAGAAAAAATTAGTTGAAAGTTGAAAGTAGCAATTATGCGGACTAGGTCCGTAAACTGAGGATTGTCCTCATTGCTTCATAGAAGGCTTATGTCCTTAATGCACCGCTCAGTGTGCTGAACCTCGAACGTGTGTCTGTGGATGTTGCGAACATCTGACATACACATTTTGATAACTACGTGATAGTTCTGTTAAATGGTTTAGAATTGAGGCACCAAAGATGTTTTTGAAACGTCGCGAAACATATGAGATGTTTCGAGGGCTGAAATTGGGATTTCAGGCTCGTGCCCACGTCAAGAGGTATAAGACCTCCGACGATTTTCTTAGCCTGCAAACTAAGGAGAAAAGCTCAATTGTTGAGCTTGTGCTCAGATTGTCTGAGTACAACAATCGCTTGAATCGAGTGGGAGTTAATCTTCCAGATAAGATAGTGATGTTTCTCCGAAGTCATTACCACCAAGCTGCTAGAGCTTCGTGATGAACTATAATATATCAGGGACATATATGATGATCCTTGAGATATTCGCGATGTTTGACACCACAAAAGTAGAAATCAAGAAGGAGCATCAATTGTTGATGGTTGGTGAAACCACTAGTTTCAAGAAGGGCAAGGGCAAGAAGGGATACTTCATGAAACGGCAAATCAGCTGCTGCTCTAGTGAAGAAACCCAAGGTTGAACCCAAACCCGAGACTAAGTGCTTCTGTAATAAGGGGAACAACCACTGGAGCAGAATTACCCTAGATACTTGGTAGATTAGAAGGCTGGCAAGGTCGATAGAAGTATATTGGATATACATTGTGTTGATGTGTACTTTACTAGTACTCCTAGTAGCACCAGGGTATTAGATACCGGTTCGGTTGCTAAGTGTTAGTAACTCGAAATAAAAGCTACGGAATAAACGGAGACTAGCTAAAGGTGAGCTGACGATATGTGTTGGAAGTGTTTCCAATGTTGATATGATCAAATATCGTACGCTCCCTCTACCATCGAGATTGGTGTTTGCGTTGAGCATAGACATGATTGGATTATGTCTATCGCAATACGGTTATTCATTTAAGGAGAATAATGGTTACTCTGTTTATTTGAATAATACCTTCAATGGTCTTACACCTAAAATGAATGAGTTTATTGAATCTCGATCGTAGTGATACACATGTTCATGCCAAAAGATAGTAATGATAGTACCACCTACTTGTGGCACAGCCACGTAAGTCATATCGGTATAAAACGCATGAAGAAGCTCCATGTTGATGGATCTTTGGACTCACTCATTTTTGAAAAGTTTGAGACATGCGAACCATGTCTGTTGGTGTATATGCATGAAGAAACTCCATGCAAATGGACCGTTCGGACTCACTTGATTTTGAATCACTTGAGACATGCAAATCATACCACATGGGCAAGATGACTGAAAGCCTCGTTTTCAGTAAAATGGAACCAGAAAGCAACTTGTTGGAAGTAATACATTTTGATGTGTGCAGTCCAATGAGTGCTGAGGCATGTAGTGGATATCGTTATGTTCTTTTCTTCACAGATGATTTGAGTAGATGTTGAGTACAATTTACTTGATGAATCACGAGTCTGAATTATTGAAAGGTTCAAGTAATTTCAGTGTGAAGTTGAAAGATCGTCGTGACAAGAGGATAAAAGATCTATGATATGATCATAGAGATGAATATCTGAATTACGAGTTTGGCACAAAATTAAGACATTGTGGAAATTGTTTCACAACTAATACAGCCTGGAACACCATAGTGTGATGGTGTGTCCGAACATCATAACTGCACCCTATTTGGATATGATGCATACCATGATGTCTCTTATCGAATTACCACAATAGTTTATGGGTTGAGCATTAGAGACAACCACATTCACTTTAAATAGGGCACCACGTAATTCCGATGAGATGACACCGTATGAACTATGGTTTAGAGAAACCTAAGCTGTCATTTCTTAAAAGTTTGGGGCTGCAACGCTTATGTGGAAAAGTTTCAGGCCGATAAGCTCGAACCCAAAGCGGATAAATACATCTTCATAGGACAACCCAAAAACAGTTGGGTATACCTCCTGTCTCAGATCCGAAAGCAATAAAGGATTGTTTCTAGAATCGGGTCCTTTCTCGAGGAAAAGTTTCTCTCGAAAGAATTGAGTGGGAGGATGGTGGAGACTTGATGAGGTTATTGAACCGTCTCTTCAACTAGTGTGTGGCAGAGCACAAAGAGTTGTTCCTGTGGCACCTACACCAATTGAAGTGGAAGCTTATGATATTGATCATGAGACTTCGGATCAAGTCACTCCCAAACCTCGTGGGATGACAAGGATGCGTACTACTTCAGAGTGATACGTAATCCTGTCTTGGAAGACATGTTGCTAGACAACAATGAACCTACGAGCTATGGAGAAGCGATGGTGGGCCTGGATTCCGATAAATGGCTTGAGGCCATATAATCCGAGAGAGGATCCATGTATGAAAACAAAGTGTAGACTTTGGAAGAACTAATTGATGGTCGTGAGGCTATTGAGTACAGATGGATTTAAAAGGAAGACGGACAATGACGGTAAATGTCACCATTAAGAAAGCTCGACTTGTCGTTAAGAAGTTTTCTGACAAGTTCAAGGAGTTGACTACGATGAGACTTTCTCACTCGTAGCGATGCTAAGAGTCTGTTGGAATTATATTAGCAATTACTGCATTATTTATGAAATCTTGCAGATAGGATGTCAAAACATTGTTTCCTCGACGATTTTCTTGAGGAAAGGTTGTATGTGATACAACCGGAATGTTTTGTCAATCCTGAAAGATGCTAATAAGTATGCAAAGCTCCAGTTATCCTTCTGAGGACTGGAGTAAGCGTCTCGGAGTTGGAATGTATGCTTTGATGAGATGATCAAAGATTTTGGGTGTATACAAAGTTTATGAGAAACTTGTATTTCCAAAGAAGTGAGTGGGAGCACTATAAAATTTCTGATGAGTATATGTTGTTGACATATTGTTGATCAGAAATGACGTAGAATTTCTGGAAAGAATATAGGGTTATTTGGAAAGTTTTTTTTTCAATGGAAAGCCTAGATTAAGCTACTTGAGCATTGAGCATCAAGATCTATAAGGATAGATCAAAACACTTAATAGTACTTTCAAATGAGCACATACCTTGACATGATCTTGAAGGTGTTCAAGATGGATCAGTCAAAGAAGGAGTTCTTTCCTGAGTTGTAAGGTATGAAGTTAAGACTTAAAAGCTCGACCACGGCAGAATAGAGAGAAAGGACGAAGTTCGTCCCCTATGCATAAGACAGAGGCTCTACAGTATGCTATGCTGTGTGCCGCACCTGAAGTGTGCCTTGCCATGAGTCAGTCAAGGGGTACAAGAGTGATCCAAGAATGGATCACAGGATAGCGGTCAAAGTTATCCTTAGTAACTAGTGGACTAAGGAATTTTCTCGATTATGGAGGTGGTAAAAGAGTTCGTCGTAAACGGTTACGCCGATGCAAACTTTGACACTAATCCAGATTATTCTGAGTAGTAAACTGGATTCGTATAGTAGAACAGTTATTTCGAATAAGCTCCAAATAGAACATGGTAGCTACATCTAGGAGATGACATAGAGATTTGCAAAGCACACACGGATCTGAAAGGTTCAGACCCATTGACTAAAACCTCTCTCACAAGCAACATGATCAAACCCAGAACTCTTTGGGTGTTAGTCACATGGGGATATGACCTTGAGTGTTAATCACATATCGATGTGAACTAGATTATTGACTCTAGTGCAAGTGGGAGACTGTTGGAAATATGCCCTAGAGGCAATAATAAATTAGTTATTATTATATTTCCTTGTTCATGATAATCGTTTATTATCCATGCTATAATTGTATTGATAGGAAACTCAGATACATGTGTGGATACATAGACAACACCATGTCCCTGGTGAGCCTCTAGTTGACTAGCTCGTTGATCAATAGATGGTTATGGTTTCCTAACCATGGACGTTGGATGTCGTTGATAACGGGATCACATCATTAGGAGAATGATGTGATGGACAAGACCCAATCCTAAGCCTAGCACAAGATCATGTAGTTCGTATGCTAAAGCTTTTCTAATGTCAAGTATCATTTCATTAGACCATGAGATTGTGCAACTCCCGGATACCGTAGGAGTGCTTTGGGTGTATCAAACGTCACAACGTAACTGGGTGGCTATAAAGGTGCACTACAGGTATCTCCGAAAGTGTCTGTTGGGTTGGCACGAATCAAGACTGGGATTTGTCACTCCGTGTAAACGGAGAGGTATCTCTGGGCCCACTCGGTAGGACATCATCATAATGTGCACAATGTGATCAAGGAGTTGATCACGGGATGATGTGTTACGGAACGAGTAAAGAGACTTGCCGGTAACGAGATTGAACAAGGTATCGGGATACCGACGATCGAATCTCGGGCAAGTATCGTACCGCTAGACAAAGGGAATTGTATACGGGATTGATTAAGTCCTTGACATCGTGGTTCATCCGATGAGATCATCGTGGAACATGTGGGAGCCAACATGGGTATCCAGGTCCCGCTGTTGGTTATTGACCGGAGAACGTCTTGGTCATGTCTGCATGTCTCCCGAACCCGTCGGGTCTACACACTTAAGGTTCGATGACGCTAGGGTTGTAAAGGAAGTTTGTATGTGGTTACCGAATGTTGTTCGGAGTCCCGTATGAGATCCCGGACGTCACGAGGAGTTCCGGAATGGTCCAGAGGTAAAGATTTATATATGGGAAGTCCTATTTTGGTCACCGGAAGAGTTTCGGGGTTTATCGGTCATGTACCGGGACCACCGGGAGGGTCCCGGGGGTCCACCAAGTGGGGCCACCTGCCCCGGGGGGGCACATGGGCTGTAGGGAGTGTTCCTTGGCCTACATGGGCCAAGGGCACCAGCCCCACTAAGGCCCATGCGCCTAAGAGGTGGAAAGGGGGCAAACCCTAGGGGATATGGGCATTAGGGCCCATATTGGTGTGCCTCCCTCTCCTCTCCCCCTCTTGGCCGCCACCCTTGATCCCCATCTAGGGCTGCCGCCCCCCTAGGGGTGGGAACCCTAGAGGGGGCGCAGCCCCTCCCCTTCCCTATATATATGAGGCCTAGGGCTGCCCATAACACACGCGATTCGATCTCTCGTTGGTGCAGCCCTGCATCTCTCTCTCCCTCCTCTTCTGTGGTGCTTGGCGAAGCCCTGCAGGATTGCCACGCTCCTCCATCACCACCACGCCGTTGTGCTGCTGCTGGATGGAGTCTTCCTCAACCTCTCCCTCTCTCCTTGCTGGATCAAGGCATGGGAGACGTCACCGGGCTGCACGTGTGTTGAACGCGGAGGTGCTGTGCGTTCGGCACTTGGTCATCGGTGATTTGAATCACGACGAGTACGACTCCATCAACCCCGTTCACTTGAACGCTTCCGCTTAGCGATCTACAAGGGTATGTAGATGCACTCTCCTTCCCCTCGTTGCTAGTCTCTCCATAGATAGATCTTGGTGACACGTAGGAAAATTTTGAATTTCTGCTACGTTCCCCAACAGCCGAAGCCAGCCATGCGGATGTTGCAGAGGTAATTATTCTCTCTTCCGATTCAGAAACTTTGCCTTCACAAAAAATCCGTCAGGTAAACCGGAAAGTTAAATTTTCTCATCCTCTTGCTTATTTGGATCCTAAACTTCTTATGAAGACTCAACAACACGAAGCTCGCCGCACCACCCGGCACAGCGGCCAGGTAGTTACCTCCGCCGGTTTACCGAACAGTCCGGTTTGGAAACGTCATTCCGAGGTCTCTAATTCGCTTGTCAGTGCTTGTCCTAAAGCGGGCTGCTTTCATCAACCTCTTAATCCGTCTGACTCCGATTATCAGGTTATTTCCCACTCATCTTCTGGCGAGTCGTCGGCTACTCAGCTCCCACCGCTCAAAACGGTGCTTGGGTAAGCTATATTTATTGTGATGTTTGTAGTATATTGCCTTAGAACATATGCTGTATTTAATTTTGTTATTCTTCTCAGGGCCAAACCTAGGCCGAGCAAGAAGGCCAGCCTGGATAAAGCGGCCGAAGAAGATCTCATTCTTGAGCCAGGCACCACACCCAATCGTGAAGCGGCTATTCCTGAGGATATTCCCAATGATCCACCGCAGCCAGATGATGATCTTATTGCTGAGGAAATACCTACTAATACCACAAGTCCTATCCATCAGCCCACAGGTTCCCTCCGGGTTGAAAGCTCCACCGGTCCTGCAAAACCTACTGACAAGCCAATAGTTCCAGTGCAAACCGGCGGTCCCAATGATGATGAAGTTGTCATTATTGGCACTGGCCATACTGAGCCAAGCAATACTGTCGCTTTATCCAAACATTCTGCCAAGGAAGAAGTAGCTGCTTTTGGCAAAGGCAAGTGGAATGCTGATCTGACGGCTTACGCTGTTCTGAACGCCCAAGATATCCATTCCGGCTATCTGAACCGGCTGTATACCAGCCGTGACTGTGAAGCCGGTCTGGTTAACATGATGAAGGATAAATATGAGATAACTTCCATATGCTCCTTCCTGCTTGTATGCTTTCATTCTTGCTGACTCTCCTAGCCCCTAAGGGCCGATTTGAAATATTCTTTCAAACCGGGACTTAATAATATGAATCTTGATGCTTTGAAATTTGCTGATGTAGTCCCCAAGGGCCGGTTCAACTTAGCGTAGTTAAACCAGTACTTTAAGTAATTGAAACTGCCGCATCAGAATACATATGATCAAATAGCCATTAGCCCCCAAGTGCCAAGTTGAATACTTGTATTGATCTTGGGACTTTGTAAACAATCAAAAGATGAAGGGGTAAATCGGAGGCCGCTTTAGATCAAATATGCATTAGCCCCCAAGTACTAAGCGCATAACTTGTTATGTGGTTGGTACTTGAATCCTTCTACCAGTTTGCTGAAGCATATATCTGTATGCATGCAGGCGGAGCTGAAGATGAAAGAGAACCAAGTCATCGATCTTCAACAAGCCCTGAAAACCCAACAAACTGAGACCTCCAAAGCAAAAGAGGAATTGGCCAGTGCTTTAAGCGCCATGGAACAACTTAAGGAAAACTTCAAAAAGAAACGGGCGGACTGGGCCACTGAGAAATCCGCTTTGATCAAACGAGCAGAGGATGCTGAGGCTGCACTAAAACCAGTGGCAGATGAACTGACCAGCATAAAGCGGCATGTGCATGCCATGACTGCTGCTATCTTTAGTAAGCCAGTTTTCCTACTGAATTGGCTCTGCCTTCTGACAAAGTCGCCGGCTTATTAACCCTTTATGGTATTTCAGGGACACGCATTGGTCACTTGGGGTCAGATGTACGGAAGAAGCAAAAAGCCGCCTATACATTGGTTGAACAATTGTATACTGGTGCCCAGCGGATCATCTGTACCGCCTCTCATAACAAACCGGCGCCTACTTTGATTCCAGATACTCTGATGAAACTGTCTATGCTTCCTTCCCGGATTGAAGAGCTAAAGAAATCTGCTGCTCGAACCGGCGCAATCAATCCTTTAATCCGGGCAAAAGCCTGGGTGCCGGACTTTGATCCTGTTGAAGCGGCTCAGGGCTATCCCAGCTTGAAGGAAGACGGATCAGAATTCGGTGAAGCGGATCTGTGAGCGATAAACCGGGAGGTGCGTCCACTAGCTTGTCAGTTGGCTGAGGAAGCAGACTTGTCTCGTTATCAAGCGCAATATGACAGTCAGAACAAGCGAATAGTTGCGCCAATCCATGAATCGGAAAATCTGATTCCTCCAATCCATAAGCATACTTACGCTCCCGATATTGATCCGTCCTTGCTGATCCACGATGAAGCTGTTTTTCAAGCATTAATGGGAATCGACTGGACAACTGTGGATTTCCAGCCACTGGGTAGGGATACGGAGGCTGAAGCGGCGCAGGACGACCCACAACCATCAGGCCAGGCTGGTGCCCAAGCTTGGACCGGATGCCGGTTTAAAACTGCCTCTTCTTCGCGAAAAACAATTATATTATTATGGGCACCATGTTGCCTTGTAATAGGCTAGCTGATACCTTTGATGTTGATATGCCTTCGTGCATAATTTGTTCTTCCTGTGACAATGAACTTTCCAAAACACTTTCTGAAATAAAAAATTCGTCAAGTGCCACCGCAGTTGTACCGTCAGGCGGAATATGATGTCTGCATATATGAAATCAAAACAAAATTTTAAGTATGACCAAATTTTGAGATACATAATACCTACCGTCATTGAGCGTGAAGTTGGCTTGGCCAATCTTGAAGCGGAGTTTTGCAAACCATACTGTTTGGAGGAGATAACAGCTCCTGTATATATATATGACGCTGGTTTACCATGTAAACCGTGTCGGGTTATGATAAACACCGTGTTACTCCATAAGAGGATGTTAACAACAAGGATCAAAAACGGACAAATAGTCTCCGGATTGACGTGAACTGTGTTCTGTCAATTGATTGGTTAAAAAAACTTTCTCGGTTTAAAGAACACAATAAAAAGCAAAAACCCCCTTCAAAGAAAAGTATGAAGCAAAAGCAATGACAAAAACGTTTGCCAAAAAAGATTTATTTAAGCTTATCAAATGGCGTAACCATGGCCAAACACGACCAAGCTCCCGTTAGGTGTAACTATGGTTCTAGTTAGCCAAGTCCCCAAGTGATTCTTGTGGCATTTATGCCGACCAAATGGCGTGGTCATGGTTCGGGTTCGACGAAGCCCCCAAGTGATTCTGTGGCCTTAGGCCGATCAAGAGGCATGACTGGTTCAGACATGACCAAGTCCCCAAGTGATCTGGTGGCTTTCGCCTATCAAGAGGCATGGTATTGGTTCGGACACGACCAATCCTCCAAGTGATATAACACGATGCTTTTAGCAAAGCGAACTCAAGGCGTAAACTGGAGGCCGTTTTAGAGCAACTCCGCGTAACCTCACATGATGTAAAAGAACAGATACCCCGCTTTAGCTGAGGTTCCGGTTTATTATACTTAATCATAATATATACATTGTATGTACATAAGTATAGCCAATGGCTCAGGTATAGTAAGGCCGAAGATGAGCTATATTCCACGGCCTGTTAGTCTCTTCCTCTGATGTACGTGAGTCCTTATGCTCTCAAATATCGATCAAATAGTACGACCCGTTGTGCAGATTCTTGTTGACCACGAAAGGCCCCTCCCAAGGTGGGGATAGCTTATGCATATCAGTCTGATCTTGGATGAGCCGAAGCACCAAATCTCCTTCCTGGAAGGCTCTAGTTCTGACTCGGCGACTGTGATAACGACGAAGATCCTGCTGGTAAATCGCCGACCAGGCGGCTGCGATGTCACGCTCTTCATCCAACCGGTCCAAAGAATCTTGCCATGCTGTCTCGTTGCCGCTATAACATAAGCCGTGACACGAGGTGAGTCATGACGGATATCGCTGGGGAGAACCGCCTCTGCTCCATAAACCATGAAGAACGGTGTGTATCCTGTTGATCTGTTGGGTGTTGTATTCATGCTCCATAACACAGATGGTATTTCTTCTACCCAACAACCTGGCGTTCTCTGGAAAGGAACCATGAGCCGGGGCTTGATGCCTCTCAAGATCTCTTGATTAGCTCTTTCTGCTTGACCATTTGACTGTGGATGTGCCACTGATGAAACGTCGAGCCGGATGTGCTAACGTTCGCAGAACTCCTTCATAGCACCTTTGGATAAATTGGTACCATTATCTGTGATAATACTGTGCGGAAAGCCAAACCGGAAAATCACCTTTTTGATGAACTGAACCGTCGTGGCCGCATCACACTTGCTAATAGGTTCTGCCTCCACCCACTTTGTAAACTTGTCCACCGCCACCAGGAGATGGGTCTTCTTATCTTTGGACCTTTTGAAAGGCCCAACCATATCCAGCCCCCAAGTCGCAAATGGCCAAGTAATTGGAATCATCCTCAATTCTTGAGCCGGTACATGAGCACGTCTTGAAAACCTTTGGCAACCATCACATCGTCTGACCAGATCCTTCGCATCAGCATGAGCACTTAACCAATAGAAACCATGGCGAAACGCAGCCACCAGAGACTTTGAACCGGCATGGTGACCACAATCTCCTTCGTGGATCTCCCACAAAATTTCCCGGCCTTCTTCAGGAGACATGCAACGTTGAAAAGCTCCTGATACACTGCAATGATGCAACTCACCGTTGATGACAGCCATGGACTTGGATCGCCGGATTATCTGCCGGGCCAGAATCTCATCTTCTGGCAACTCGCCCCGGTTCTTGTACGCCAGATAAGGAAGCGTCCAATCCGGAATAACATGAAGAACTGCCACCAATTGAGCCTCTGGATCAGGAATGGCCAAATCCTCTTCACCAGGGATCTTCACCGATGGGTTGTGCAGCACATCCAGAAAAACATTGGGTGGGATCGGTTTGCGCTGAGAGCCCAGCCGGCTTAAAGCGTCCGCCGCTTCATTTTTCCGCCGGTCCACATGGTCCACCTGATAGCCTCTGAAATAACCTGCAACAATATGCTGCCATGAGTGGGTCCTTGGAGTCCCAAGTGCTAGACACTTGCTGAGCCACAAGGTCCGAATCACCGAAGCACTTAATTCGACTTAGATTCATCTCCTTAGCCATCCGAAGACCGTGGAGCAAGGCTTCATACTCAGCTGCATTGTTAGTACAAGGGAACATTAAACGGAGAACATAACAAAACTTATCACCTCGTGGGGAAGTTAATACGACTCCAGCCCCCGAGCCTTCCAACTGCCTGGATCCGTCAAAATGGATGGTCCAATACGTATGATCCGGCTTTGCTTCAGGTGCTTGCATTTCCATCCAATCATTGATGAAATCAACAAGTGCTTGAGACTTAATCGCTGTCCGAGGCACATATTTCAAACCGTACAGCCCCAGCTCTATAGCCCACTTTGCAATCCGGCCAGTTGCTTCCCGGTTCTGGATGATATCTCCCAAAGGAGAAGAACTTACCACCGTAATTGGGTGCCCTCGGAAGTATTGCTTAAGCTTCCGGCTTGCCATAAAAACTCCGTACACCAGCTTCTGCCAATGCGGATACCTTTGCTTGGACTCAATGAGTACCTCGCTGATATAATAGACCGGACGTTGAACCGGATGCTCCTTACCTGCCTCCTTTCGTTCCACCACAATAGCCACGCTGACCGCACGAGCATTAGCAGCAACATATAGCAGTAACGGCTCCTTGTCAATGGGAGCGGCGAGCACAGGCGGTTTGGCCAATTGCCGCTTTAAGTCCTCAAATGCTTCATCAGCAGCAGAACTCCAGACGAACTGATCCATCTTCTTCAACATCTGATACAAAGGGATCGCCTTCTCACCAAGGCGGCTGATAAACCGGCTTAACACGGCAATCTGGCCTGCCAAGCATTGAACATCATTGATACACTTCGGTTTAGCCAGGGAGGTGATGGCTGTGATCTTCTCCGGATTAGCTTCAATTCCCCTGTTGGACACCAGAAAACCCAATAACTTGCCCGCCGGTACACCAAAGACACACTTGTCCGGATTAAGCATCATCTTGTACGTCCTTAGGTTATCAAAGGTTTCCTTCAAATCATCAGCAAGAGTCTCCTTCTCCCTGGATTTAACCACGATATCATCCACGTAAGCATGTACATTACGGCCAATCTGCTTGTGAAGACAGTTTTGTACACACCGTTGATAAGTTGCCTGGGCACTTTTGAGCCCAAAGGGCATAGACACATAGCAGAAGGCTCCAAAGGGAGTTATGAATGCCGTCTTCTCCTGGTCCTTAACTGCCATTTTGATCTGATGATAGCCAGAATATGCATCCAAAAAACTTAAATGCTCACAACCCGCCGTAGCATCAATGATTTGATCAATATGGGGGAGGGCAAAAGGATCTGCTGGACAAGCTTTATTAAGATCTGTGTAATCCACACACATACGCCAGGTGCCATTTTTCTTAAGGACTAGCACCGGATTGGCAAGCCACTCAGGGTGAAAAACTTCAACAATAAAACCAGCTGCTAAGAGCCTAGCTACCTCTTCTCCAATCGCCTTGCGTCTTTCTTCGTTAAACCGGTGGAGGAACTGTTTCACCGGTTTGTATTTAGGATCCACATTAAGTGTGTGCTCAGCGAGTTGCCTCGGTACACCTGGCATGTCAGAGGGCTTCCATGCAAAAATGTCCCGATTCTCACTGATGAACTCGATGAGCGCGCTTTCCTATTTCAGATCCAAGTTGGCACTAATACTGAACTGCTTGGATGAATCGCCAGGTATGAAGTCAACAAGCTTAGTTTCTGCTGCCGATTTGAACTTCAGGGCCGGATCATGCTCCGTAGTTGGCTTCTTCAATGGAGTCATGTCCACCGGATTAACATTGTCTTTATAGTACTTCAACTCCTCGGTGGCACAAACCGACTCTGCATAAGCTGCATCTCCTTCCTCGCATTCCAAAGCGATTTTGCGGCTTCCGTGAACCGTTATTGTCCCCTTGTGACCCAGCATCTTGAGCTGCAAATACACATAACAGGGCCGAGCCATAAACTTGGCGTATGCCGGACGCCCAAACAGGGCATGATATGGACTTTGGATTTTCACCACTTCAAACGTTAATGTCTCTAACCTGGAATCATGATCATCCCCAAAGGCCACTTCAAGAGCTATCTTACCAACGGGATAGGCTGATCTGCCAGGCACTACACCATGGAATACTGTATTGGACGGTTTGAGATTCTTATCTGTAAGTCCCATACGACGGAAGGTCTCATAGTATAGGATGTTAATGCTGCTCCCTCCATCCATGAGCACCTTGGTGAACTTATAACCTCCCACCTGAGGCGCCACCACTAGAGCCAACTGACCCGGATTATCGACCTGGAGTGGGTGATCCTCTCTACTCCATATGATTGGCTGTTCAGACCAACGTAGATAACGGGGTGTGGCCGGTTCAACAGAGTTGACTGCCGCCTCTGAACCTTCCGGTCTCGCTTGTCCAAGCTAGTTGTAAAGACATGGTACTGCCCATTACTCAACTGCTTTGGGTTGCTTTGGTAACCAGACTATTGCTGCTGTTGGTTGTAACCACCCTGGTTGTTCTGACTATTTTGACCATTATGTACGCCCGGATTACCATTAAATCCTGAAGCGGAACTTCCTCCACCGTAACCCGGCCCGGACCCTGAGCCACCGCCATATCCGTGATCATACCGAAAATTATTAGAATTCTTGAACTCCTGCATAAATCCTTCCAAAGGTGGTTTGCTGGCTCCTCCTTCGTCCCATGTCTTGGATAGGGCTAGCTTAGCAGATAGTTCAGGCGGTTTGGGTTGGGGTTTGGTGCTCCACTACGATTTTTCGGTCTACCATTGCGCCGTTGGCCATTGTCCTGTACGTTGGTATTAGCCAGAAAATCCATGTTACCATCCGCTTTACGCTTGCCTCCTCCACCATTGCCTACCCAGTGATGCTGCTGACCTTTGGAGCTGCTGTTCTTCTTCCCCTTCCCTGTCTTGTCATCATCAGATTCGGGATCCTTGGTACTATCAGAATCAGCATATTTTACCAAAGCGGCCATGAGGGTCCCCATGTTGGTGCAATGACGCTTCATCCATCCCAATTTCAACTTCAGGGGCCCAAACTGGCAGTTGCCTTCTAGGGTTAATACTGCGGTGTCAGCGTTGATGCGGTCTGAGGAGTGCAACACTTGTGAAACCCGGCGCACCTAATGAGCCGTTGACTCTCCTTCCTCCTGGACACATGCAACTAAGTCCACTATCGACATAGGCTATTTACAGGTATCCTTGAAATTGTTGATAAACAGGGCTCGTAATTGGGCCCATGAACTGATAGAATTAGCGGGCAAGCTTTTTAACCAAGTACGGGCCGTTCCTTCAAGCATCATGGTGAAGTATTTCTCACATGCCGTGTCATCCACATCAAGCATCTCCATGGCCATCTCATAGCTCTCTACCCATGTCTCTGGTGGTTGATCCACCGTATAATTTGGTACCTTGCATGGGCCCTTGAAATCCTTGGGCAAACGCACGTTGCATAAAGCGGGGACGAGGCAAGGCACCCCAAAGAACTAGAAGTAACACCAGGTTCGATCGAAATGGTTGGACGAACCGGCGTGAGCTGCCGAGCCTGATGCTGTGCGGCTAACTCGGCCTCCCTACGCGCTCGGGCCCGATTCACCACTTCCTGAGAGTCATCAGCACCACCCGTTGGGTTGTTACCATGGGGTGCTCCACGTCGTTCATTACTCGACACTACTGGTTCATCCATATGTCTGCTATAGCTCCGTCTTGGACGGGGGGTCGAGTGGACTCGGTTGCGGCTGTACAAGTACGCCTCCTGTTGGGCCAAAGCTGTCCTCAGAAGTTCCTTGACCCGTCGCGTCTCTACTGCTTGCGGCGAGTCACCTTCAACTGGAATGGCCTCCAGTCGTGCAGCAGCAGCAACAAGATTGTCCATTGGGT
Source organism: Triticum urartu (assembly GCF_003073215.2). Taxonomy (NCBI): domain Eukaryota; kingdom Viridiplantae; phylum Streptophyta; class Magnoliopsida; order Poales; family Poaceae; genus Triticum; species Triticum urartu. The sequence goes on from NC_053023.1 coordinate 670,868,370, forward strand.
TGGAGTAGTGACCCGGAGGTGTTAAAGCATCCCGAGGTATATAGGTGTTTTGACGAGGCGGGTCCATCTGACGGGGATGAACCGGTGCACCGGTCCCAGGGGCTTCTGCCCGGTTCCCCTCCAGCGGATTACTGGCTCTTGGTCCTGGAGTGTTGAAAAGGTCTCTGGCCTCGAAAACCGGAGGTAAGCGGGATTGGTGCTTCCTTCTCATGACTTCATGTGATGCGCTCTGGTCTAACATAAGCCTGTAGGCCTATGCGTCTAAAGCAGCCCGCTCTGCTGCCATCCTGGTGTCCTCAGCCGCCAGATCCGCCTTGGCCTGGGTGCTCTGTTCCTTTACCTTTGCAATCTTCGTGTTGTGAACGTCCTGATCTGGCGGATTAACTTCCGCCATAAGCACAGCCAACGCATCAAATAGCTCTGATAGAACCTGAGCCGGCGGGCGCACAGGGCCTCCTGCCCCGGCGGCCGTTGCTGCCGCTGAACCGGAAATCATTGCCGCAGTTGTCGAAGAATGAAGCGCTGCTTGTGTTCCGGCCCTGAATATTCCAACCCGGTTGGGCAGATCAGAGGGGTCCGGAATACTGTCGCCATCGGAACAGCTCCCAATCCGGCCATCTTGTGGCTGATAAAGAGATTCGGTTTCTCCGGTCGAAGATTCGTCACCGGAACAAATGACAGTCGCCCCGCGAAATCCCGATCCGTCCTCATGACTTCCTCCATGGATGACTCCCACGAAGGCACGCTTCATGGCCGGTTTAACCCGGGCGGATTGCGCACGCTGAGCCGTCTCGATGAGGTCGGTGCAGATGTCCGGCTCAGGGCCCGGTTCACCGATCTTACCAATGAAAACGTGAATGCTACCAAAGGGGACCCGGTACCTGTACTCAACTGAGCCGGCCTCGGGGCCCCAGCCTGCATCGTAGATGTAGAGCCTGCCGCGACGACTCTTAGTCATCCGGCCTACAGCATAACCCTCGAGTCCTTCAAAGCGGCCCTCCAAGAACCGGAAACCATCGTGCGATAGCCCCACAGTGGGCGCCAACTGTCGTGGTTTTATCACGGCAGATGTCCTAGAGAAAGGACTTAGTCGTGGAGCCATCGCGACGGGTTAGCTTGAAGGGGTTAAAGCGGACACAAGGACGCAAGAGATTTTATACTAGTTCGGCCCCTTCGAGGAAGGAGAGCCTACGTCTAGTTGTGATGGAATTGATGGTGTTTCGATGACTAGGGAGCAAACAAGCTTCGCCTATGTCTTGAGTTGTTGTCTGTCCTTGAACCGCCGCCGGGTCGTCCCCTTATATACATGGGTGACGCCTGCCAGTTCAAAGAGTCCCAACACCGGTTCATACTCGTATCCGGGTTGGTCTCTCCTTGTTCCTAACTTATATTACAAGTATATGCACAAAGTTGATGTACGGCTACAGCTTGTAAACCGACTACGGGCCCTGGGCCTTTATCTGCCTCTTTGGGCTTTAACACCTTTGAACTACTGATGGAGTTAATCCGGCCTAGGTAGGCCGGTTTATGCCCAGTAGTAATATCCCCAACAGAGAACCTCTCCCCATCTAGGGGGAGGCCATGGAGGAGGAAGCACAAGGGGGGGGAACCTCTCCTCCTCTCTCTCGGTGGCACCGAAGTGCCATCGGGAGGGGAATCATCGTCGTGGTGATCGTCTTCATCAAAATCACCATCATCATCACCACCCTCATATCTTTTACGCGGTCCACTCTCCCGCACCCCGCTGTAATCCCTACTTGAACATGGTGCTTTATGCCACATATTATGATCCAATGATGTGTTGCCATCCTATGATGTTTTGAGTAGATTTCCCTTGTCTATGGGTTGATTGATGATCTAGATTGGTACGAGCTGTATGCTTTATTTTGGTGCTGTCCTATTGTGCCCTCCGTGTCGCGCAAGCGTGAGGGATTCCCGTTGTAGGGTGTTGCCATACGTTCATGATTCGCTTATAGTGGGTTGCTTGAGTGGCAGAAGCAAAGACTTTAATATGTTGTAGGGTGTTGTAAGGGGGTTGTTGCGTATGGGATAAAGGGGACTTGATATGTCAATGCTATGGTTGGGTTTTACCTTAATGATCTTTAGTAGTTGTGGATGCTTGCTAGAGTTCCAATCATAAGTGCATATGATCCAAGAAGATAAATTATGTTAGCTTATGCCTCTCCCTCATATGAAATTGCAATGACGACTACCGGTCTTGTTAACGATTGCCTAAGACAATTTCGCACACCGATCCATTATTATTCCACACTCGCTATTTCTAATATTTAGTAATATATTCTAACTTTATGATAACAACACCTACTTTTATATTTTAGCTCTCCGATACCATGCAAGGTTATCCTCTTCATACCCACAACATAGTTTTATTTCTCGTTTCTAGTTGAAAGCAAACGTTCGGTGTACGTAGAGTCGTATCAGTGGCAGATAGAACTTGAGAGAATATTGATCTTACCTTTAGCTCCTTGTGGGTTCGACACTCCACACTTATCAATACCACCTTTGGGAATTGCTACGATGATTCCCTGCACTTGGGGATTATCACCCATCGAGCTAAACAAGCTTAGTTGTACAAATTCAAATATGATATTATATTGATATTAGTAAAACTGAGAGATGTTTAATTGGTGAGCTAAATGTTCCTACTTTAGTTTCGAAATGCATGTGAGCCACATATGGAGAGACCGAAAGGAATAGTATTTCTCTATGCGCTCTGGTTCATCATGGGTGGGCAACCGACATTGTATAGAAAGAGTTGCAATATCTTCAATCTGCTTGCTCTTCTGCTCTTCTTTAAGATGACCCTCTTCTCTTCTTTAATAAGTATGTTCCTTGTTGGGAACAGTAGCGGAGTCATTTGCGGTCGACTGGTTGATACGTCTCCAACGTATCTATAATTATTGATTGCTCCATGCTATATTATCTACTGTTTTGGACATTATTGGGCTTTATTATCCACTTTTATATTATTTTTGGGACTAACCTACTAACCGGAGGCCCAGCCCAAAATTGATGTTTTTGCCTATTTTAGGGCTTCGAAGAAAAGGAATATTAAACGGAGTCCAAACGGAATGAAACCTTCGGGAATGTGATTTTCTAACCGAAAATGATCTTGGAGACTTGGACCCTACGTCAAGAAAGAAAGGAGGAGGCCACGAGGTAGGGGGCGCACCTACCCCCCCAGGCGCGCCCTCCACCCTCGTGGGCCCCATGTTGCTCCACCGACGTACTCCTTCCTCCTATATATACCTACGTACCCCAAACGATCAGATACAGAGCCAAAACCCTAATTCCACCATCGTAACTTCCTGTATCCACGAGATCCCATATTAGGGCCTGTTCCAGAGCTCCGCCGGAGGGGGTATCCATCACGTTGGGCTTCTACATCAACACCATAGCCCCTCTGATGAAGTGTGAGTAGTTTACCTCAGACCTACGGGTCCATAGTTTTTATCTAGATGGCTTATTCTCTCTTTTTGGATCGCAATACGATGTTCTCCCCCTCTCTTGTGGAGATCTATTCGATGTAATCTTCTTTTTGCGGTGTGTTTGTTCAGACCGATGAATTGTGGGTTTATGATCAAGTCTATCGATGAACAATATTTGAATCTTCTATGAATTCTTTTATGTATGATTGGTTATCTTTGCAAGTCTCTTCGAATTATCAGTTTGGTTTGGCCTACTAGATTGATCTTTCTTGCAATGGGAGAAATGCTTAGCTTTGGGTTCAATCTTGCGGTGTCCTTTCCCAGTGACAGTAGGGGCAGCAAGGCACACATTGTATTGTTGCCATCGAGGATAACAAGATGGGGTTTTCATCATATTGCATGAGTTTATCCCTCTACATCACGTCATCATGCTTAAGGCGTTACTCTGTTTTCATGAACTTAGTACTCTAGATGCATGCTGGATAGCGGTCGATGAGTGGAGTAATAGTAGTAGATGCAGTCAGGAGTTGGTCTACTTGTCTCAGACGTGATGCCTATATACATGATCATACCTAGATATTCTCATAACTATGCTCAATTTTGTCAATTGCTCAACAATAATTCGTTCACCCACCGTAAAATACATATGCTCTTGAGAGAAGCCACTAGTGAAGCCTATGGCCCTCGGGTCTATCTTCATCATATTAATCTTCCAATACTTAGTTATTTCCTTTGCTTTTTTACTTTGCTTTTATTTTACTTTGCATCTTTATCACAAAAATACCAAAAATATTATCTTATCATATCTATCAGATCTCACTCTCGTAAGTGACCGTGAAGGGATGGACAACCCCTTATTGTGTTGGTTGCGAGGAGCTATTTGCTTTTTGCAGGTACGAGGGACTCGCGCGTAGCCTCCTCATGGATTGATACCTTGGTTCTCAAAAACTGAGGGAAATACTGACGCCACTTTGCTGCATCATCTTTTCCTCTTTGGGAAAATCCAATGCAGTGCTCAAGAGTTAGCAAGAAGAATTTCTGGCGCCGTTGCCGGGGAGTCTACGCAAAAGTCAAACATACCAAGTACACATCACAATCCATATCTCCCGCATTACATTATTTGCCATTTGCCTCTCGTTTTCCTCTCCCCCACTTCACCCTTGCCGTTTTATTCACCCTCTCTCTATCCTCCCTCTCTTTCCCGTTTGCCTCTTTTTTCCCGCTTGCTTTTTATTTGCTTGTGTGTTGGATTGCTTGCTTGTCATGATGGCTCAAGATAATACTAGATTGTGTGACTTCACTAATACCAACAACAATGATTTTGTTAGCACTCCGATTGCTCCTCTTACCGATGCTGAATCTTGTGAAATTAATGCTGCCTTGCTGAATCTTGTCATGAAAGATATGTTTTCCGGCCTTCCTAGTAAAGATGCCGCTACCCGTCTAAATAGCTTCGTTGATTTATGTGATATGCAAAAGAAGAAAGATGTGGATAACGATATTGTAAGATTGAAGCTATTTCATTTTTTGCTTAGAGATCGTGCTAAAGCTTGGTTTTCGTCTTTACCTAAAAATAGTATTGATTCTTGGAACAAATGCAAAGATGCTTTTATCTCTAAGTATTTTCCTCCCTCTAAGATAATCTCCCTTAGAAATGATATTATAAATTTTAAGCAACTTGATCATGAACATGTTGCACAAGCTTGGGAGAGGATGAAATTAATGATACGTAAATGCCATACTCATGGTTTGAATTTGTGGATGATTGTACAAAAAAATTCTGCCGGATTGAATTTTGCTTCTAGAAATCTTTTAGATTCGGCCGCGGGAGGCACTTTTATGGAAATCACTTTAGGAGAAGCTACTAAACTCCTAGATGATATTATGGTTAATTATTCTCAATGGCATACTGAAAGATCTACTAATAAAAAGGTGCATGCGATAGAAGAAATTAATGTTTTGAGTGGAAAGATGGATGAACTTATGAAATTATTTGCTAGTATAAGTGTTTCTTCTGATCCTAATGATATGCCCTTGTCTACTTTGATTGAGAATAATAATGAATCTATGGATGTGAATTTTGTTGGTAGGAATAATTTTGTTAACAACGCGTATAGAGGAAATTTTAATCCTAGGCCTTATCCTAGTAATCCCTCTAATAGTTATGGTAATTCCTACAACAATTCTTATGGAAATTATAATAATATGCCCTCTGATTTTGAATCTAATATTAAAGAATTTATTACTTCGCAAAAGAATTTCAATGCTTTGATTGAAGAAAGATTGCTTAAGATTGATGATTTGGCTAGGAATGTTGATAGAATTTCTCTTGATGTTGATTCTTTGAAACTTATATCTATTCCACCTAAGCATGATATCAATGAGTTTCTCAAAGCCTTGAGAATTTCCATTGATGAGTGCAAAGAAAGAACCGCTAGGATGCGTGCTAAGAAAGATGCCTTTATAAGAGCGTGTTCTTCTAGTTCTTATGAAAATAAAGATGAAGATCTAAAAGTTATTGATGTGTCCCCTATTAAATCTTTGTTTTGAAATATGAATCTTAATAATGATGGTACTGAATATGATCCACCTTTACCTAGAAGGCGTTCCAAAAATTCGGAGTTTTTATATCTTGATGCTAAAATTGATGAAAGTGGGATTGAAGAAATTAAAATCCTAGATGTTGTTAAACCCACTATTTTGGATTTCAAGGAATTTAATTATGAAAATTGCTCTATGATTGATTGTATTTCCTTGTTGCAACCCGTGCTAACTTCTCCTCATGCTTATAGTCAAAATAAAGCGTTTACTAAACATATCGTTGATGCCTTGATGCAATCTTATGAAGAAAAACTTGAATTGGAAGTGTCTATCCCTAGAAAACTCTATGATGAGTGGGAACCAACTATTAAAATTAAGATTAAAGATCATGAGTTCTATGCTTTATGTGATTTGGGTGCTAGTGTTTCCACGATTCCAAAGACTTTGTGTTATTTGTTAGGTTTCCGTGCTTTTGATGATTGCTCTCTAAACTTGCACCTTGCGGATTCCACTATTAAGAAACCTATGGGAAGAATTATGTCGGTGTTCTAGGGTAGGGGTACCCTAGTATCCTGAACTTGTGCACGGGCAGTCGCAGCATCCCGCGGCAAGGCTTGCCGGGTGACCGCCAAGGTCCTCCGTGGTTCCTTTGGAGCCGTTCAAGAACAAAGTATCCAAGCCAAGACCCCGGCAAGAGGAGCTTGCCGGGAAGGCCAACTAAGGCACCTCGAGACCCCGGCAAGAGGAGCTTGCCGGGAAGGCCGCCCAAGGCACCTCAAGGAACTTGCCGCGACGCGCCTCGCGTCCCGGCAAGGCCCGGTGAGCGAAAAGCTCCCGGACGCGACAAGACAACGACCGTGGCAAGGCGCTTGCCGCAGGAAGCCACCACTCCGTGCCCGCGCTCCAGCACATCCACCAACGTGTCGCTCTGGGACCCTTCCCAACGTACGTGGCGGGAGGCTGTGCAGCCAGCGGTGAGCGGTGGCAAGGGGCGCTGACAAGATTGCCGTCGTGGCGAGCGGTGGCGTTCCTGACGGTCCCTTTTACACTGTTTAGGCGACGTAGACGGGCATTTAAGGCCCTTGTCCCCTGCCGTCAGGGTTAGGTATGATACACTGTAGCAGGTAGCTGTACCAACCGCAGCACCTTTCCCTTTTTGCCCTTGTCTACGTTGCCACCTGTCGGTGACCCCTTGAGCATATAAAAGGAGGCCCATGCGCAACATAGAGGGGGGGGAACACTCACGCTCGGGCTCGCTAGCTGCTGGTGTGTACTGTAGCACTCCGCGCTCCCGAGCAAGAACTCAATACAAACCACAAAGCAGGAGTAGGGTTTTACGCATCCGTGCGGCCCGAACCTGGGTAAACTGCTCGTGTGCTTCGCCTCGATCCGCTCTTTGCACGACCTCCGCCCCCGCCGAACCGAAAGGTATTCGGTCCGCCGGTCCCATAGGTGCCTGTGGATCAGTACCCCGGCATCTTTGGCGCGCCAGGTAGGGGGCGTCGAGGTTCTGTGAACCAGATCCGGCGTTCACGCGGGCTAGATCTTCATCATCTTCATCAACATGCCGCCGAAGAAGAAGGCTTCGGAGGCGGCTGCTCCGTCCGCCCCGCTACAACCGGAGCAAACGGCTGATGGGGCGGACGCCGGCGGAAGAACGGGTGTCGACGAGGGAGCTCACGGTGCTGCCAGGTCCAAGGACAAGGCTGCGCTGCCCATCGGCGGCGTAGCCGGCTCCCACAATGCCCGGGCACACTCCAAGACCTCGGCGTCCGTACATGCACCGCGCCCACCTCATGAGGCGCGGGACCGGCAGCGTCACGGTGCTCATAGTACCATGCGTTTGCTGGACCAAGATCGAGCTGGTGGATCTCGAAGCGCTCAAGATCACCATGCACGCCAACATGCTGGCGTGAGCGAGGCGCGGTCGCCTGGACGGGATACTGCTCCTTCTAACGTAGTTAGAAGTCCGAGCATATCCCGCTCCTCGCACCGTTCGCCACTGCCACCCGCCACTGCTCCTAGACTGCTCCTAGACTACCCTCCAACGGCAGACAAGATCGACGACTGGAGGGCCACCATCCAGAGTCTCATCGGCTTCGCCAACGGCGACACTAAACGGCAGCCGAGCACGTCGCAGCCGCGGCAAGTCAGCCAGGCACGAGCCGGTGGCAACAAGACCGGTGGGGGTGCAACCTCTGTGCACTCTCCACCCCGAAGGCCAAGATTGCCGACTCGCCGGATCCACCTCGACAGCGACTCCACCGCGTCATCAGATCCGCGAGCTCGCCGCGATCAGCGCCAAGTTCTTCACGAATGACAGCAAGAAGACGCTCGTACTCGCATCGAGCGCCGAAGAGAAGCGCGACATCAATTAGACCAGCGCGCTGGGCCCTCTGTCGACATGCATGCGCTAGGGGAACCAGGCGACTTGCCGTACGCATTAGGTTGCCCTGCGTTCACCCGTGAGCTGCGGCAAGTCCAGTGGCCCAGTATGAAGAATTTCAAAAAAGACGTACCGGAGAAGTACGATGGCAAGTCGCATCCGTCGGAGTTCCTCAGCATCTACACCATCGCAGTGCATGCTGCCGGGGGGCGGGATGACAAGATCCTTGCCAACTACTTCCCGCTGGTGCTCAAGCCCAACGTCAGGTCCTGGCTCATGCACTTGCCGGACAACTCCATATCCTCCTGGGCAGACCTGTGCCATCAGTTTGTCGGTGCCTTTACAGGCGGCCACAAACCTCATGGCTAAGAGAGTGACCTTCATCTGCTCGCCCAGAAGGAAGGAGAGCCCCTGCGCAAGTACATTCAGAGATTCAGCCGTGTGCAGCACAACATCCCAGATGTCCACCCTGCCGCAGTCATTAGCGCGTTCCATCAGAACGTGCGTAACCGCAGGATGCGGGAGGAGATGGCAATGTGCAAAATCAGAGACGTCAGTGAGCTGTATGCCCTGGCCGACAAGTGTGCACGTGCTGAAGAAGGGAGGAAACTCCCCGGAGAGAATATAGGAGCAGGAGGATCTGATAGTGAGGATGCTGCCCCGGCAAAGAAAAACTGGCGGCGGAACAGGAAGAAGAAAGGCAAAGATGTGCTAGTCGTTGAGCAGTCCAGCAACGAAGGTGGCGCCAAGAAAGCCAAAGTTGGTAGCTCTGGCAAGGAGATTTCCGCATGCACCAACTGCCAGGCTGTGGCGGTTGCCGACAAGCAGGACGGCACCGACAAGCAGTACTGCAAGATTCACCGCACCAAGGGCCATGACCTCCAGAGCTGCAAGAAGGTCGAGCAGCTTGTCCAGCAACAAAAGGCTGAGTACGAGCGACGCGACAAGGAGAGGGCCCAAGGAAGCGCTGGAGAATCTGGCAAGAAGCGCGCCGGCTGGGGAGGACGCCGCGGCAAGGCCAAGCAGCGGCAAGGAGACAGACCTCCCCGCGGCCGCGACAAGGATGAAGATGACGACGACGACGAAGACATGGATGATGTCGATACCAGTGAGCAGGAGTTCCAGAAAGCCATAGAGGTCTTGTGGGTTGACGGCGGTGCTTCTCTGCATACTTCGCACCGCCAACTCAAGCAGTGGGTGCGGGAAGTTAATGCAGCAGAACCACCTGTCGAGTCACGCAAGCTTCTGAAATGGTCCAGCACGCATATCATCTTTGATATTGAGGACCACCCTGACCGCACAACTGCGGTCGGGTGCTTGCCGATGTTGGTTTCACCAACTATCCGCAACCTCAAGGTCACTAAGATGTTAGTTGACGGCGGGGCCGGCTTGAACCTGATCTCCTCCGCTGTACTCCAGAAACTCCAGATCCCTGACAGCGAGCTCGAAGAGACCGGCACATTCCAAGGAATCAACCCGGGAAGGAGCAAGCCGAAGGGGAAGGTCACGTTGCCAGTAACATTTGGCAGCGAGCTGAACTTCAGGACTGAGAGGGTCAGTTTTGACGTTGCCGATATTCCATTGCCTTACAATGGGATACTTGGCCGTCCAGCACTCGCCAAGTTCATGGCAGCCTCTCACTACGCGTACAACATGCTGAAGATGCCAGGCCTGATAAGCGTCATCTCTGTCCCTAGCGACAAGAAGGATGCTCTTATCTGCACCGACAAGATCTACCGAGAAGCCGCAGCCGCAACAGACCGCAAGTCACTTGCCGCTGAAGCTCCCGGGGGGAAGAAGACCACGTCCGACAAGAGTTCTGATGCCCACTCCGGCAAGCGCACCTCTTCGGAGTGCTGCGCTGCCGTCGAGGACGCACCATCGAGCTCCACCAGCAAGTGTAAGAAGACAATGGCAGCTCCGCCAGAGACGAAGAAGGTGCCCGCCAAGGAGGACGGCACTGGTGGTACCTTCACCATCAGTGCCACTCTCGACCCTAAATAGGAAAGCGCGCTCATTGCTTTCCTGCAGGCGAATGTCGACGTGTTTGCGTGGCAACCGTCTGACATCCCCGGTGTTCCCAGGAAAGTGATTGAGCACCACCTTGCCGTTTGTCCTCACGCGCGGCCCGTCAAGCAGAAGGTCAGGAAGCAAGCAGTGGAGCTCCAAGAATTTATTGCAGAAGAAATCAAGAAATTGGAAGCAGCAGGCCTTGTTAGAGGAGTGCTCCATCCTACGTGGTTGGCCAATCCTGTAGTCGTGCGCAAGGCAAACGGGAAATGGAGACTTTGTATCGATTTTACCGATGTTAACAAAGCTTGTCCCAAAGACCCATTTCCTTTGCCGCGCATTGACCAGATTGTTGACTCCACAGCCGGATGTGATTTGATTTCATTTCTTGACGCATACTCAGGATACCATCAGATCTTCATGGCAGAAGAGGATGAGGAGAAGACCGCATTTATTACTCCATGTGGCACGTACTGTTTCGTACGGATGCCTTTTGGTTTAAAAAATGCTGGTTCAACATTTGCAAGAGTGGTCCATGTCGCTCTTGAGCCACAAATACACAGAAATGTGGAAGCCTACATGGATGACATAGTGGTCAAGAGCAAGGACAAGGCAACTCTGATCCAAGATTTAGACGAGACCTTCGCAAATCTGCGCAAGATCAGCCTCAAGCTCAACCCCGAGAAGTGTGTGTTTGGAGTCCCCTCCGGCAAGCTTCTCGGGTTCTTTGTGTCTCAGCGAGGAATTGAAGCCAATCCCGACAAGATCAAGGCCATTGAGCAGATTGAAGTACCAAAGCGCGTCAAGGATGTACAAAGACTTGCCGGTTGCGTGGCTGCTCTCAGCAGGTTTATCTCTAGGTCTGCTGAGCGCGCCCTGCCATTTTTCAAATTATTGAAAAAGGCAGGTCTAATGAAATGGACTCCGGAAGCGGAGGCTGCGCTGCAAGACTTGAAGAGAT